>NW_021941778.1:30000-33703 GCF_902150065.1 Myripristis murdjan | reverse complement strand
ACGGTTCTTCTTTGATGGTGCGAGGTGTCGGTTGAGACGGTGAATAAAGGGAAGCTTTCATCGGCCAATGGGCTGTTAGTGACACGGGGGGGGGACGAGCCAAGCCGATTGGCCGGCAGCCTGAGAACACTTCCTGGGCCAGTAAACCGCCGCTCGCTCGCCCCGACGCCCCGCCATCCTCTCTCTCTCTCTCTCTCTCTCTCTTTCTCTGTTTTTCTCTTCTTTAATTCTCTCTCCATCTTCTTTTCCCCTTCGCTCTCTTCCTTTCTGTGTCGGGTTCAGTTCAGCGAGGCTGCATCTCTCTTCTTCTCTTCCCTCTCTCTCTCTTTTTACACTCCTCTTTCCCGCTCTTGTTGTTTCCTTCTCTCTTCTGCTAGTTCTCTCTATTTTTTTCTCTCCATTCTTCATGCTTCCTGTCTTTAACTCGCACACCTCGTGAGATTTCCATCAACCTATTTTTTTTGTCTTTTTTTTTGTCTTTCTAAAGAATTTTGGTCAGAAAACCTCAATAGAAACGTGAACTGTAAAAAATAAATAAATATATTAATTAACTACTTTAATTAAATAAAGTGAATGAAATAAAATAAAATAAATCGCATTAAGTAAAATAAAATAAATTGCATAAAATAAAATATGGAGAAATAAAATAAAAAAACTCCTAAAATTTGCTCAATAATAATAATATTAATTTTGAAAAATAACATAAAACAATAAAAAAAAAAAAAAAAAAAAGGCAAAGAGAAGAAACCGTCATAAAGGCTGTGATAAAGTTTATCTGAAGAGGCGATGGTGGAGCCGGCTCTTTAATCTTTAAAGGCTCAGCTGCTTTTATTTAAAGAGCAATAAAGCCGAGAGGAACCGAGCGAGGCTTTTACCTCGTCAGATCGCTCAAACTCTTCAGTTTCACATTTTTGACTCTTTTATGGCCTTTACACTGCACTTTAAAAAAAAAAAAAAAAAACAATTTCCCCTAGTAGTAATATAGTAGTATTTCTTATTTGATTCTGATTTTTGAAATAATTCACATGATGTTGATGGAAATCTGCTTTCTGGTGCATTCATAGTTTGACTTGGTTTCCGTTGTTTACAAAAACGTACAGGACCAATCAGCTGTCAGCCATCAGCTCACGCGTCCAATCAGAACAAAGCACCAACACAACAACAGCAGCTGGTGGCATCGCCGGCTTGTCAGCGTGTTGGTATATCTATGTTGTAAAATCTACATTTTCTAATTCAGTGTCAGTGACTGTCTACCCGAAATCTTGTTTTTCTTGTTTGTTTGTTTGTATCAGTCACATATTATCATTTATTTATTTATTTTTCCTCAACTTTCTTTTTTTCTTTCTTCTTTTTCTTTTAACCTTTTTTTTTTTCAGGATGATTGGATTTGAGCAGAGAACAGTGATTTATTGTTTTTGAGTCACACAGGACTTCTTCCTATATTATTCAACTGACAATCAATCAGTTTAGTTTTTATTCGCTCATATTGTTTACATATCATCCTTCTGTTTATTTATCCCTGTCTTTTTTTTTTTTTTTTTAACATGTTCAATAAAGTATAATAACTAACTGTCCGCTAAGCCACGCCCACCGAGGACACTGATTGGTCGGGTTACGCTGCAGGTGTGCAGTGCCGTGCCAGGTGAATGGAAACGTGCACTCAGTTGCATTTTCCTTTGCGTACATTTTTTTTGAATATGCGACTAAACATGCACAGAACCACTCCCACTGTCTGTCTTCCTCTCTCTCTCTCTCTCTCTCTCTCTCTTTTTATTTCTCTCTCTCTCTCTGCAGGTTTCATTTTCAGTGTCAGTTTTTTTTTTCACGTGTGCAGACAAAGAAACACTGAGGAAAAAATCTGATAACGACAATAAAGGTAAAGTAGAGAGTAAAATACAAATGCAGTCATGATCATATGATTAGATCATATGATGAAACGTAAAAAAAGGAATAAACAATAAAACATCTCTCTCTTTGTCTCTCTCTCTCTCTCTCTGTGCACTACGAGTGTCTCTTGCTCTTCCTCTCCCTCCATATGTTCTCTGCCTGCCTCTCTCCCTCCTCCTCCTCCCTCCTCTCATCTCTTATTTTCCTTCCTTTCCTTCTCCTCTACTGTTTTCCTCCCTCCTTTTCCTTCTTGCCGTCCTCTCCTCCCTCCCTCCCTCCCTCCCTTCCTCCTCCTCCTCTTCGCCAGAAAGTGAAATGTGAAGCGGCGTAGCTGTCGGCTCGTCACGTATCACAAAGTATTTCTGCCCGGCAAATTGTTTAAGAGGAGAGCGCAATGGAGAGAGAGAGAGAGAGAGAGAAGGAGGGAGGAAGGGTGAAGGAAGGGAGGATGGTGGGGTGGTGGTGGTGGTGGGGGGGCGGAAAAAAAAATAGAAAATCATTTTGCTATGAAGTAGAAAGCGAGCGGGAGCGCAGCGTCGCTCGGCTGCCTCAGAGATCGATTGCTTTGCGGAGCTCCTGACAGGTGTAATTGTGAGGGCGTCATCTGTTCTTGTTTGCACAAAATACATTTTTTTTTTCGCTTTTTTTCTTTTCTTTCTGTTTTTTTTTTCTTTTTTCTTTTTTTTTTTTTTTTCTTCTCACGACTGTCGAGACGCGGCTCGCTCGCTCGCGCGGCGTCGCCGTCACCGTTGCCGTCGCCCTAATCTTTCCGCCATCATCCCATTCTTGCGCTTGCCACCGGACAAATCCCCTGTTATTTGAACAGATGGTCGGAAATCCATTCTGGTGATAAGTTGCCTCTAGTTAGCATTTAGATTACCTGCAAAAATGGAACAATTTACTACTCTGCCTCCCAGCATAACTTCCTCCTTCAGCAACACACACACACACACACACACACACACACACACACACACACACCTCTCCACCCGCCACCTTTGGGTGCCCCCCTCCCTTCACCTCCCTGTCGTCTTTTGTGTACAGGCTGACTCGCTTTGTAACGAATTACAGCCGAGTTTGACGAGTGTGTTAGAGAATTAGAGCGAGGCGGCGTGATGCAGGGAGGGAGCGAGGGAGCGAGGGAGCGAGGGAGAAGGACGGGAAAGGAGGAAGAGGGAGGGGAAGGATAGAGGGATGAGGGAAGGGAAGGAAGGAAGGGAGGATAGAGGGTAGGAGGGGAAAAGAGAGAAGGAAACAAGGATATAGGGATGGAAGGAAGGAAAGGGAGGACGAGGGAGTGAAAGGAAGTGAGGATAGAGGGATGGGGGAAGGGGGAGAATGAGAGAAGGAGGAAGGGAGGGAATGAGGGAACAAGGGAGAAGGACAGGAAAGGAGAAAGAGGGAGGGAAAGGATAGAGGGATGAGAGAAGGGGGGAAGAATGAGAGAAGGAGGGAGGGAGGGAAGGAGAGAGCGAGGGAACGAGGGAGAAGGACGGGAAGGATGGAGGAAGGAAAGGAGGGATGGAGTGAGCGAAAGAGGGAGAAAAGGAAGCAAGGATAGAGGGATGCAGCAAAGGAGGGAGGGAGGATAGAGGGTAGGAGGAGAAAGAAGGAAGGGATGTAGGGGCAAGACGTGAAGGAAGGGAAGGAAGGACGAAGGAGGGAATGAGGCATAGAGAGAAGGAGGGGAAAGGAGGAAGAAGGAAGAGAGTGAAAAGGAAAGTAGGATAGAGGGAATGGGGAAAGGACAAGGGAAGGAAGCAAGGATATAAGGATGCAGCAAAGGAGGGAGGGATGGAGGGAGTGAAAGATGGAG
>NW_021941778.1:20000-25000 GCF_902150065.1 Myripristis murdjan | reverse complement strand
TCTCAGCACAGCTCTGTCACTCTGACGTTACGTTACTAGAGTTTTTTCTACTGTTTCTACAGTGTTTATTTATTATATTCTATATACAGTTGTTTTTTTTTGTTTTTTTTTTTGGAAAAGGGGGTTCAAGGGAACTTCTGTGAGTCCTTTCAAACGTATTCTTTCCTTTTTTAATGTTCCATATAAAGCACAATTTCATGGCGGGCCACTAGGGGGCCACCCTTTGAGAAACACTGCCGTAGCTGATCTGCTCGCGAGCTTTCACTCGGTGCACGAGCAGATCCGAAGCTTCCTTCTTAACCCCTTCAGACCCTGCGTCCATTGGAATGGATATGACATATTTCTGTCTCTAAACCAATAAATACTGGGTAACTGAATGATGTCAGTGATGCTGGTTACTGGTTGGATCCTGATTATCCAATCATAATCATGTTATGACTTTGAGCACGCTCTGAGAGAGTGACAGACATCGGACAAGACGAGCATGGCTGAGCGACTGCAGAGAGGGAGGAGTAAGTGCCCATTTTCAATCAAAAATATAAATTTGTGTTCATGATGGCCAAGCAAATTTTCTGTCAGCATAATTGTAACTGTTACAAGTGATAATATTTTAAGTAATTTTGAACGTACATCATATGGTTAATTTACAGGAAGTCTGTCTCCATTGCAATGGACATGAAAAAAATACTATTAAAAACATGAGTTAACAAAAATGTGTTTTCTCCACTTTGTTTTTATGCTGGAGAGGAGTCAGAATCAGTAAAAAAAAAAAAAAAAAAAAAAAAAAAAAAAAAAAATTGCCCAGCAGAAAAAATGCAGGTCTGAAGGGGTTAAGGCCCGTTTATGCTCAATGTTAAATGTGGATCCGGATCCGGACGGCGGCCTTCTGTCATTTCATTTCGTCTGATTTCTGCACGTTTCCATAAAGCTTACGGATACGGGCCAAACGGAGCAGTACCACCGGAAACCACCGTGGGGGCAGTGTTGCTGTCACGACCCGAGACGCAGCTCAAGTTACACACAAGGAAGAAATAAGACTGGTGGACCCTTTTGAGGAAAGGCTGTGCGACTTGGTTAGAAACTATAAATATCCCTATGATGTTACCTCTGCTGGACAAGTTTAAAGGAACAGTTCACCCAAAAGAGTTTCCCAGTTGCCCAGAGTCACCAATAAAGAGAGGTGCTCGCAGTGAGATCATCCTCGAGCAAAAGGAATAGGTTTCATTTCCAAAACGACAAATTTACATCATATTTTTCCAGCTAATACCAATCAAAAATTCACTTCGGGGCTAATTTTGGATTTGGATTCACAATTCTTTCTTTATTATATGAAAAACAAACAAACAAACAAACAAACAAAAAAAACAAAAACAAAAAAAAGAGGACATTTCCCACAACTGGGACATTTCATTCTTTCTAAAAGTGTCCTTGAACGCACCGTGAGGGTCCAGCGGTAGAACCCGTCTTCATGGTTCCATATGAAACCTTTTTTTTCACGGAGTGTGTTCCTGTGCTGCAGCTGTTCCCCAGCGCGTTCATATCCGCTCGTACAAGTGCACACGTGTACACACACACACACACACACACACACACACTGTACACACACGTTAAGACTCCGTATCTCAAACTGCACTCGACGTCATGATGCCTTCATGCTCTCTCGTCGCTTTGGCGCAGAGAAACTTTTTCATCATGCCTGCGTCCTCTCCTAATTTATTTTTATTATTATTTTTAAAACCTTTTCCATTGAAGTTGCCGCCTTCCATCTGCATCTGTGGAGCGTTCCTCAGAATAATATTGCTTTAATTAATCCATTTTATACTGAGCAAAAAAAACAAAATAAAACAAAAAACATAATAAAAACATTGCATTTCTAACAGCCACAAGCATGTGTGTATATGTGTGTGTGTGTGTGTGTGTGTGTGTGTTGACGTGCACTTGGCTGAACTTTGCGTTATCTTCACTTGTGCTTCCTGACTGATTCTTAGTGACAAATCAAACCCGCTGACATTCTGTGGCAGTGGAGGTTTTTTTTTTTTTTTTTTTTTTTTTTTTTTTCGCCAGCAGCGAGTGTTAAATTAAAAACCATCACAAAGACAAGGCAGGTAGTTATCTCTTTTTATTTCTGCCGCTTCTTCACTCTGTCTGCTAAGTTGTAAAAACCCCCTGAGACAGAAGAGAGGGAGAGAGAGAGAGAGAGAGAGAGAGAGAGAAACGGGGAAACTGCAGCTGTGTGTTGGATAATGGGATGTTGAGGTGTTGAACACCAGTGTGTTCGTTGGCCACACACACACACACACACACACACATACACACAGAAGTCGGGTAGCTCAACTCATGTGTTGCCAGGAATGAGGCTTTTTCCAAGATTTGGCAGGCTCTGTCTCTATGTGTGTGTGTGTGTGTGTGTGTGTGTGTGCGGATGCTGACGGAGGATCACTCCTTCAGGTGTGCACAGCGCCACAGGTGAACATGTCAAAATGTACTCTTTCATCCAGACAGAACAGAACTTTGTACTTTTGCTCAGGAGTTCAAGACTTATTATTAAATTATTAATTATTATTATTATTATATTATATTATTATTATTATTATTATTATTAAACGGGATCAGATCTGATCATGTGGACTTCAACAAACAAAGGAATTGATCAAACTTTGGTGAGAGAAAATCTATCATGTCTGTTTCCAGCGGGGTCCCTTGACCTCTGACCTCCAGCTGTGTGAATGAAAATGGGTTCTCTCCCCTTTGCAGACACGCCCACCTTCTGCTAATCCCATGCAGTTTGGGCCCCAAAGCCTGCAGTCCACATGTGTTCTTGTGGCCTGTTGTAAAATGGTGTGTGTGTGCAGACTGGGGCCTAAACAGTCTTGGAGCTGCATCAGTTGGCTTTGACTGGAAAGCTGAGACTCTTGTGGATTCAATGAGCCACATTTGATTCCTGTGTGATGATGTTGGCCCCCATAGCAGCCATTTCACTGCAGGCAGAGACTTTTGTCCAACTGGACGTCACTGGAGAAAATGACCTCTAGTGACCTCTAGGAGAATCACAGCCTCATCAGACTTTACAGACACCAACTAGAGAGCGAGGCCGTTCAGAGGAGCTCGGCTTCTCCACACAGACTGACAGGAAGGGCCACTTTCTGACACGTTTACACAACACAACGCCCAACATCCAGGCACAGGAAAAATGCAGTTTTTCACAGAAATCTACTAGAGTTCTGAAAATTAAGACCCTACCCTACCCGGGCCATACTGGGCCAGCCCGAGGCCCTACCCTACCCTACTAATTAGCCGAACTTTAGGCCCGACAGCCCGACAAAGCCTGAAAAAAAAGAGAGGAGAGGGAAAAAAAAAAAAAAAAGATCGCCAAATTTGCCATTATTTAGCAGCACCGGAGGCTCAAATTCTAGTAGCAGTGAGAGAACGGACATAATAGTTGGTGAAAGGCAGCTTCACCACAGAACCAGAACCCGAAGCCCCACCCTACCCGACCAAGTCACATACATTTTAGGCCCGACCCTACCCGGACATGTCGGGTAGGGTCGGGTTCGGGCAGAATTTGAGAACTCTAAAATCTCCAAATGTGATAAGGTTTTGACTCCAAATCAGAGCCTGGATTGTTCTGTGGTGTTCCTCACGGTCTGGGCGTCCTGATGTGAGGACTTTTGACTGTGTTTATTAATTCTCAGGTGGTCAAAAAACAGTTCAATTTTGCACCAAATCTGTGTCACAAATGGGATTCAACTCAAAAATCATGAAGTTCTATCCCTTTACACTCGAAATAGATTAAAAAATAAATAGGCACCTGATCAGAACACAGTGTTTATCACAGATTTATCACTGTAATAACTCTTCAGGTTCCAGCTCTCAGATGATGTTCACCTCGTCTGTGTGGATTCTACTGTTGACCTCCTGTTCCCCCCTCGGCTGGTTTCCAGAATTTTCTTGAATCCAAGAAATTCCGATTCTCACAGTTTCTGGATGTTTCCACACCAAAAGATGACAGAGAAAACATTTTAGGAAAAAAAATAAAACACACACGTTTTAGTTGACCGTCCCTTTAATATGGACTGGACAAAGATTCACTGTGACGACTCCCAGATTGGTTACCAGTTCCCATGGCAACCCCAGGGGCATTTTTTATATATAAATGTATATGTGTGTGTGTGTGTGTGTGTGTGCTGATAAGCTGCAGGTGCCTGGTCAGGTCACAGGTGTGTTGTGGCTCATAAGAAGCTGCAGAAGCTTCTGGAGGAGGATGGATGGATCTGCCTGACCTGTGATGTCACCTGATCGCTGTCTGAGCCCACACACACACACACACACACACACACACACACACAGAAACTAACCCCGCCTTCACACACTCACCAAACATCCGCTGTCCACACACACACACACACACACCTCCGCCCCCCCCCTCCTCTTCCGTCCACGTGGCGACTTATCGTGCTTCCTGTTTCTGTCCGTCCCCCACAATCCTTCAGTCTCCCACAACAGGAAATTAAAGGCGCGTGGCGCGGCGCCCCGAGCGCCTCGCCTGTTGATTCCAGCGAGTCGCTATCGCTAATGAAAATCAGCGGATCAGCGCGGCGGCGAGCGAGCGGCGGCCCGCGAGGCGCCGTGTTCACACCGCGGCCGCCGCGCCGACAAGTGAGCGCTGTAATCGGCCGGCCGGGGGAAGTTTAGAGGCCGAGAGCGCCCGATCCCCCCCGATACACCAGATCACACACACACACACACACACACACACACACACACACACACAATGTCACACATTCACACATTCAGATGGATGTGTGTGTGCGAATGTGAGAAATGTGAGCAAAGACTTCTGGATTTACGTGTTACAAACGAGCCACACACACACACACACACACACACACACACACACAATGCCATGCACACTTACTCATACACACACTAAAATTCATACTCACATGGACATATGAATGAATGCAGACACACACACACACACACACACACACACACTCACA
>NW_021941778.1:7500-15000 GCF_902150065.1 Myripristis murdjan | reverse complement strand
ACTGACAACTTTTCTTTTTTTTCTTTTTCAAATATTTTGAAAGGAAATAAAAGGAAAGAGGATTTTGTTCAGCAGGATAAATAACAGAGTTCAAAGCCCACGGGTTCAGACAGGAGGCCGTGGGCGGGGCCAGAGGCCAGGGGGCGTGGTCAGTTGTTAGTGGGTGGAGTTTGACATAACATGGAGATGAGTTGTTTTCCTCTCTCTCTCTCTCAGCTGACAGCGGGCGAGCCGCTCTCTGTTTGTCCACCTTCCCTCTCTCTCTCTTCCCTCTCTCTTTCTTTCTGCTCTCATCCCACCTCTCCTTTTTCATCCCCCTTTCTCCGCTCCTTCTCTCTTTCTCTCCCTCGCTCTTTCTACTTCTCTCTTTCCTTTAATGGTTTTGTTGATCTCTCTCTCTCTCTCTGTCTCAGCTTTCTCCCTCCTTTTTTTTCTCAGTCTGTCTCTCATTTGATCTTCCTCTTCAAATTCGGTCTAATAGAACAGAAAAGAGCAGATTAACACACGTCAATAGAATAGAATAGAATAGAATAGAATAGGATAGAATAGAATAGCATAGAATAGAATAGAATAGGATAGAACAGAATGCATTACAACAGAACAGAGACAAGAGGAGAGTGATCAAACAGCTGACTCAGCTCAGTGTCAGTGTGTGCTGAGTGTGTCTCAGTGTGTTTCTACTGGTTTCTACTGATCTGACCAGGTCAGTAGAATCCACTGATGACCTCCCACCTCTAGCATAGAATAGAATAGAATAGAATAGAATAGAATAGAATAGAATAGAATAGAATAGAATAGAATAGAAGAGAGTAAAGTTGTTTTTCTAAACGGGTTAGTTTAAATTATTAGCAGGCATACAGTCAAATAAATAGACTGGTTTCACTGGAATAGAATAGAATAGAATAGAATAGAATAGAACAGACCATAATAAGAGCAAACAGGAAAAATGAGGCATAATTGTACGGAACAGAATCAAATACAAATCTAATAGAACAGAACAGAGCAGAGCAAATCATTATAAAGCAGTAGAATAGAATAGAATAGAATAGAATAAAATAGAATAGAACAGAATAGTTGAAAACAGATGAGTAGATCACACAGTTAAATCAGTGCAGTGAGAGTGTTTAGTGATTTCACTGGAGCCAGGCTGGTGTCATTACACTGCCGAGACACAGAACAGAACACCATAGAATACATTAGAATAGAATAGAAAAGAACAGAACAGAACAGAATAGAATAGAATAGAATAGAAAAGAATAGAACAGCATAGAATAGAATAGAGCAGACATTGTGAGTATTAAGTTGGTTGTGTTTAGTGTAGATCAGTAACATGGAACTTAATGTGCTCTGAATATAGATTACACTGGAATAGAACAGAATAGAACAGAATAGAATAGAATAGAATGTGTGTGTTGTATAAATGGTGGCAGCTTCCAGAGATCTGAAATGGAAAACAGAAAGAGAGGAGGCATCTCTCTCTCTCTCTCTCTCTCTCTCTCTCTCTCTCTCTCTCCCTCTCTCTCTCTCTCTCTCATTCATCCCTGCTGTCCATTTTGCGCTCCTTTCTCTCTTGCCAGCCATTCACACTTCCCATGGAAACAGAACACACACACACACACACACACACACACACACACACACACACTGTGTTAAGTTACCGTGGTTACCCGAATGCCTTTTTCATTGACTGTCCGTTACCATGGAAGTGAAAAAACGAGGAGATGAAAGGTGATTAGAGAGGAGGGGATGAGAGGAGAAGAAGACAGGAGATGAGGAAGGAGTTAAGAGAGAGGAAGAAGGAGAGAAAAGAGAGGAGTAGGAGGAGAAAGTAGGAAGTGAAAGAAAAGGAGAAGAGGGAAGAAGGAAACGAAAGTAGGACATGAGGAAAGGAGGTGACAAAGGAGAGGAGGCGAGGAGAGGAGGAAGTGACCGCCTTATGTAACCTTCAGGAAAATCTGAGCTGTGTTTTATTACTGATTATTATGAGGCAACACACACACACACACACACACACAGACACACACACACACACACACACACACACACACACACACTGCCTCCAGATCAGCATGGTTGCTATCAAAGGGAGGATGATTTGTGGATCAGATAATGTGAGAGAACACTGACACACACGCACGCACACACACACACACACACACACACACACACACACACACACACACACGCACATGCACACACACGTGCACACACACATACACCTTCGATTGACATGCATAAATCCAGTAATGCATAAATGCATGCATAATCTATAGAGAAGACCATTCCTTCAGACATGCTGTGTGTGTGTGTGTGTGTGCGTGTGCATACCTATGTGTGTGTGTGTGTGTGTGTGTGTGTGTGTGTGAGTGTCTAATTGCTGAGCAGCCGCTTGGCTCTGATCCAGGGCGTCAGTGTCTCTTTCTCTCTCTCTCTTTTCACCAGGAAATAGACTGGCTGATTGGCACGCACACACACACACACACACACACACACACACACACACACACACACACACACACAGTAATTATAATGGTGATACCTCCTTGAGCTGATTTGAGAAGCTCAGATTCAAGTATCAGAGGCAACAACAGCAGCTGAACCTCGATCTCTCTCTCTCTCTCTCTCTCTCTCTCTCTCTCTCTCTTTCTCTGTTCGCTGCAAATCAGATATGACAAGGAATATTGTCCTTGTAATGTAGATGCAGGGTACACACACACACACACACACACACACACACACACACACACGCACATCCTCTAAACGCACATACACGTGTACATCGATTTGAAATGAAATACACACAGCAGCACACACAGGTACATAAATGCAACTTTCACACACACATACAGCACATGCACACACACACACACACACACACACACACACACACACACTGCAGTACATGCACACACACACACACACACACACACACACAAGCCAAGGCGAGTGACCTGCATGAACACAGAAAGAAGAGTTTTCATGTCTGTTCTATTAAATTGGTGCCTTATTGGAATAAGTACTACTATAACTACTACAACTACTACTACTACTACTACTACTAATAATAATAATAACAAATAACCACAAATGAAAAATGCAACAGAAAAAGCAGTTGTGTGTTTTTCTGGGTCACATTCTTGTCTCCTGTGGTACAAACAAACATGTGACCGCCTTTTGCTGGAGTGAAGATTAAATGATTACATAGGAAAATGTAAGAATACAAGTCAAAGAAAATATTAGCAGGGAGGAAGGGAGGGAAAAGTAAATGTACACGATGTTACAGCAGAAAACCACAGAACAGGTGTGTGTGTGTGTGTGTTCTGAGCCCTCTGACACCCAGGAGCACGTGCCCTGGCTTTTATTTTGAAAGATTCATTTCGTTTCTTCATTCATTTTTTTTCCCTTCTCCCTTTTTTGTAATTTTTTAAAAATTGTTTTTAGAAAATATTCGGTAATATGTCCCCTTGTTTCCCTTGCACTTATTTATTCATTTATTTATTTATTCATTTATTTGTGCATCAGGCTGAGGCAGCTGTCGTCTGAAAAAGTAGTTTGTGCAGTAGAAAAATACAAGAATAAAATAAAAACAAAAATGTATAAAACAATAAAATAAACATAAAAATTAATTAAATGAAAGTAAAAATTACAATGAAATTAAAATGAATTAAATAAATTAAAATAAAAATAATAAAATAAAATCTAATTAAATTGAAATTAATGAAATAAATTAAAATAAAATAATAAAATACAATTCAATTAAATAAAATAATAAAATACAATTCAATAAAATAAAATTAAATTAAATTAACCCAGTAATGGTTGTGAAGAAAATCATAACTTTGTCTGCGACTCCCTGCGCTGTCTTAGCCATGGCTGAAAGCACCGAGCAGGACGGCTGCAGAACAGACACGAAACGCCGCCTTCTGGCAAATTTCAGTGCAAATTTTTTTTTTTTTTTAAATAAAGCACCATGAGTTGCGTCTTGCATGTCAGATTCGTCTTCAGGCTCCGACACACAGGCGGTGCAGCGTTTTGGTCGCGTTGTGTCGCTACTTGGTGGAAAAAACAAAAATCTCACTTCTCTCTATCGTTCGCCTTCTTCTTCTTCTTCTGCTGTTAATTTCCAGCAGACTAGACGCTGCAAGGCGTGTTGCTTCTTTCCACAGAATGCAAGAGCGCTCACTACCTGTTGCTCGGAGCGAACCATGCACCGAAACATGGACCAAACCATTTTGAAAGACAGGGGGGGTTGAGTTTTGTTTCAGCTCTGATGCATTAATATGCATTTAGGCCTGTTATGCATAATCCTGGGGTTTTGGTGGGTCTGTCGTATCGATCGATTCCATAAAAAAATCCCTGATCAGTCGTTCACCAGAGCCGGATGCCACCGCCGCCGCCGCCGCCGCCGCCGCCGCCGCCGCCTGCTCTGACACCAGCAGACATTTTTATTTAGGAGTTAAACTCTTCATATTTCACATCTCCCTCTCACTCGCGGTGACACATGCAGTTGTTTTGGAAAATTTCCATCTGCACATCTCTCTGTGGATTTGCGTGCTTTAAATCATCCCCCGCCCCCTCAAAAAAAATAAAAAAATAAAAAAATAAAATAAAATCACTGTTTCAATCGTCGTCGACTCGACAAAGGGAAAGTCGCCCCTCTCTCTCTCTCTCTCTCTCTCCTCCAAAAATAACAGTCGCACCATGACTCTCTTTCTGTCTTTTAACCACATTTTAGTTTTGCCCTTCAACTCGGGACTTCAATCCCAACTCAGATGTCGGCTTTTCCTAGATGTTTGCCCCGGAAACTTCAGTCCAAGATTTATTCCCTTTTCAACAAGTTGACGTCTGGAAGGTTTTTCACTTCTCCTTGACTCCTCTGAAGGATGGAGGGAGAGAGAGAGAGAGAGAGAGAGAGAGAGAGGAGTTTGAGTAAAAGGCGGAGGTGGAGGGTAAAAGAGGGAGAAACAGTTGAAGAGAAAAAAGAAAATAATGTCGACACGGGGGGAAAAAGGCAGGAAAACAAAAAAAGAGGCAGAATTTGAATTAAATTGTTTTTTTTAAATTTACTGACGAGTTCACCTTTAAAAAAAAATGGAGTGAAGGGAGGGAGAGAGGAAGAAAAGAGACAGCGGAGAGAGAGAAGGAGATCAGAGAGAAATAAAGACAGCCATATATCTTTTAATCTCATTTGCATAAAGGGGGCGGGGCCGCTTCCTCCTCTCCTCCAATCGATCGCCGGCTAAATGCCTCTGATTGGCTGAAATCTGAAGGGCACGGCGTCCGCGAGCAACACCTCAGTGAATTATAACGACGGGCATCAGTCTATCCATCATTTAAAACACACACACACACACACACACGTTCTGATAACTGTATTAGTGACACACACACACACACAGATGGATAGAGAGAGAAAAAGACAAATGTGTTCTCCTTTATCGGCCGTTCGAGCGATTCCAGATGAATTTGGTGGTTTCACATTAAGCCAGGCGTCCCGTGTGTTTTTAAAGGAGCCTCCGTCGCTCTGCGGGAATCAAACTCCGGCCGCTTTGAGGAGCGGGCCTTGTAGCTGGAGGCTGGAAACCTCGCTTTGCAGCCAAAAGAAAGAAAAAAAAAAAAGAAAGAAAAAAAAAATCCCCGTCATGCCAAAGCAGTTTTATGATCGTGGTGTTTAGCTCGGTGATGTATCACCTCCCTGCCCGACGCTCCTGCTGGAGCTCTGCTGTAATTAGCCAGCGTACTGCTCTCTGCGGGGAGAACGAGGCTTTACTGAGGCTTTTTTGGGGGGGGGGGTGCAAATATATTTAAATACACCACTCACAAAAAGTTAGGGATATTTGGCTTTCGGGTGAAATTTATGGAAGATGTAAAATGTTCACGCTACAGTGATATTATATCATGAAAGTAGGGCATTTAAGTAGAAGCATACACTGGTGATTTCCTCATCTCAAACAATTTCTTGAAACAAAAGCCAACAACAGTGGTGGGTATACCACAACAAAAAATGTCAGTGTCAGTAACTTGTCATGTGCCCTTGAGCATCAATTACAGCTTGACAGCGACGTCTCATGCTGTTCACAAGTCGACTTATTGTCTGCTGAGGCATGGCATCCCACTCTTCTTGAAGGGCGGCCCTCAGGACATTGAGGTTCTGGGGTACAGAGCTCCGAGCCTCTACACGGCGACTCAGCTGATCCCATAGGTTTTCTATGGGATTCAGGTCTGAGAAAGTGCAGGCCACTCCATCTGAGGTACCCCAGTCTCCAGCAGCCGTTCCCTAATGATACGACCTCGATGAGCTGGAGCATCAAACACCTGATGTGAATTTTGCCGTTAAACTCCTTGTTAGAGAACAGCAACTTGTGCAAAAAGTACTGAAACATTGAACAGTTGGACATGTGCATTCAAAAGTTTACAGAAGGTCACATTAAGTTCACCTGTAAAGGTTAGAATGCATTTTAGGTTCATCCTGAAATTTCACCCGAAAGCCGAATATCCCTAACTTTTTGTGAGTAGTGTATATATACACACCAAGTTTTAAAAAAAAAAAAGATACGTGTGGCTCTGTTCACTAATGTTCATTGGAAAAGGTTTTTTTTTTTATTATTATTATTTGTTACCAAAAAAGTAGAATGTGCCAGTTTGTCGTGTTGAATTCGCTTTGAAAACTGAATTGTTGCACTTTTCATTTGATTTTTTTGTTGTTTGCTTGACTGTTGGGTCCAGCACATGAACACACCTCGGTCTCACAGCTGGTTTGGAGACTCAGGTGTCGTCGGACTTTCTCAGCAGCAGCAGCCAAAGTGTCCTTTCCTTTTTTTTTATATCAGTAGATATAAATGTGGTTCAGCACAGTTATACCCACTGGTACCTGAGATGTTCCTGAAGCTGCACCTGGAACACCTGGAGCTTCACACCTGTCAGCTTCAAATAATGTTAGCCTGCCGCTGTTTGGCTGACAGTGAACCTTCATGGTTGAAAATCATTGCACAGGCTCCATGACTTCTTTTTTTTTTTTTTTCTTGTTTTGGACTTTAGTGAAGTGGCTTCCACACCTGAGAAAGTCCGTCTGCAAACACCTGGTCTGGGCCTCAGCTCACCTGACGCCTTCACTGTTCAAACAGGCTGACGAGTTCCTGTGACTGTAACCTGTCTCACCCTCAGACCCAGTCTCTGCTCACCTGTCTTGTCGCTAACCTCAGCTAACCAGCCAGCAGGCTAATCATGCCGCTGTTGACCTGAACACACTGTTAGCTCGCTGTTAGCTCGCTAAAATCCCGTGTCAGTGTGTGCAGGGGCGAAAATCCCATTTCATTATTTTTTTTTGGGGGGGGGACAATAAACAGCAAAATTTCAAAATTCTTTCTCTCTTACGCTCCTTTGAAACTTGCAGTACAGTGTTGAGCGCTCAGCATGTTCATATGTTTTAAATAATGCTATTAAACGCAATAATCCTTTAACCAAATGTCTTTGCTCCCTGTTCTGTTTCCACTACAGTCC
>NW_021941778.1:0-2500 GCF_902150065.1 Myripristis murdjan | reverse complement strand
TATTTTAGTTATTTGAGTTTATTTGAGTTATTTTATTTATTGAGTTTATTTGAGTTTATTGAGTTATTTGAGTTTATTTGAGTTATTTGAGTTTATTTGAGTTTATTTGAGTTATGTGAGTTTATTTTAGTTATTTGAGTTTATTTTGAGTTTATTTTATTTTATTTTTATTTTATTTTATTTTATTTTATTTTAGTTAGTTTATTTTATTTTATTTTATTTTATTTTAGTATTTTAGTTTATTTTAGTTTATTTTAGTTCAGGCTGAAACAGAATAGTCCCAAGTCGTTTGTTGACAGATTTTATTCTGTGGGATTAAACTCGGTGTGGCTGTGTTGATTTTATGTTTGGTGTTTCTTAAAAAATCAAATTCATCGTGGGTTTGGACTCCAAATTGAATGGCGGACGGAGACGCTGCGTTTGTTTCAACTTGGAATTGAATTTCCGACTTGGGAAACTTCAGTGGAAGAAACGTTTTTATTAAAAAGAACGACTTTCATTTTATTTATTTATTTTTTTGTGATTTTTGTTTTGCCGACGTCCCGCGAGCTGAGCCGGGACAAACCGGAGCTCTGAAGTGACTCCCGACGTTTCCCTGAGTGTCGGATTTGGGCGACGGTTCAGTTTGTTAATGAGCATCACAGCTTAGAAACTTAATCCAGACTTTGGCTCATCACATAAAATAATCTCCAGATCAATATCTTTAAAGGTGTGAAATCATTATTTAATTTGATCATGTGGCCACATATTTAAAAAGAAAATGTGTGGGAACTTACCTCCTTTCCTTTCCTTTCCTTTCCTTTCCTTTCCTTTCCTTCCTCTATCTTCTGTCCTCCTCTCCTCCTCGTTTCCTCTTTGTCTCCTTGTTTCCTCTGGCTCTCCTTGTTTCCTCTCCTCTCCTCTCCATCTCCTCGTTTCCTCTCCTCCTCATTTCCTCTGCTCTCCTTGTTTCCTCTCCTCTCCTCTCCTCGTTTCCTCTTGTCTCCTTGTTTCCTCTGCTCTCCTTGTTTCCTCTCCCCTCCTCTCCTCTCCTTGCTCCTTGTTTCCTCTCCTCTCCTCCTTTCCTCTCCTCTCCTCTCCTTGTTTCCTCTCCTCTCCTCGTTTCCTCTCCTCTCCTTTCCTCTCCTCTCCTCTCCTCGTCTCCTCTCCTCTCCTGCTGAATGTCAGAATAACCTTTTGCCCAGACATGAGGAGCGCTTGATTTCTCTTATCTCGCAGGTGACATGCCCACTCACAGGGCTGTTTGAGCGCTCGCCGAGACGCTCCAGACATCAAACGCACCGCGAGCAGTTCAAGTGCCGGGCTTCTTCTCCCGGAGCCTGTGCCGGCGTTCTGACGCTAAAGAGACAGTCTGCGCTTTTCATTCAGATTCACCGTCTTTTGTTCCGTCTCCTGCTTTTGTTGGACGGCGAGTCGGCAGATAAAACCAGCAGCTGAACACCGAACGTGGTTAAAACAAACGGCAAAACGCCAAACGCCCGCGACCCCCCCACTGCTGCGCCCCCCCCCCTCTCCTGATCAAACCCTTTAATTCATATTTGTCATCTTATCTCCAGTTTATTATGCTTTCTTTTATTTTTTTTCATTACATTTCATTTTCCATTCGTTTTTTGCTTTCTCATTTTTTTTTTTACAATTTGTTTGTTGCCTTTATTCTTATTTTTATTCCTATTTATTTATTCATTTATTTATTTATTACATGCTGTGTCATGGAATATCAATTTTTTATATTTATTTATTTATTTCAATTGCATCACTACCAGCAATCTTATTAAGTTTGAGAAAGGCTTTCAGAATCTTTATTAAAATTTATTTATTTATCTATTTATTTATTTGTTTGTTTATTTATTTATTGCATTCTGTGCCATGGAATATCCATTTTTTAAAAATAATTTATTTATTTATTCTAATTGCATCACTGCCAGCAAATCTTATTAAGTTGGAGAAAGGCTTTCAAAAATCTTTAGTTAAAATTTATTTATTTATTTATTCATATATCTATTTATCTATTTGTTTGTTTATTTGTTTATTTATTTATTTTGTAGATAACTTTTTTTTTCAGCATCAGCCTGCCTCATTGGCTGTCGCATCGCCATCAAACACAAACCTGATCGTCAACCTGACATCTGGCTCGTTCACTCTGTAGGTCGTGATTTATCTGCTGCCATGGCAACGGTCACCACGGCAGCTCAGTTGTGGGCGTGTCCGGTTTACAAGCCGGGGATGATGGGTAGTCGGGAAGTGGAGCACCCTACTGTAAAACGGAGGGCAGTGTGTGTGTGAGTGCGTGTGTGTGTGTGTGTGTGTGTGTGTGTGTGTGCACGTGTGTGTGTGTGTGTGTGCGTGTGGTGTGTGTGTGTGTGTGTGTGTGAGAAAGACACTACATGTCTGTCTTCATTGCGTTCATGTGCAGATTTATTAAGCTGAGTGTGTCCATAATTTGTATGTGCAAAAGTCAAGTGGCATGCGAGTTGTGTGTGTGTGGTGTGTGTGTGTGTGT
>NW_021941777.1:0-34122 GCF_902150065.1 Myripristis murdjan | reverse complement strand
CCCCCCACACACACACACACACACACACACAAATCTTTTCAATTGATGTAGACAGCCTGTACACCAATATAGACACGCCCTCCGGACTCACAGCCATCAGAGAGTGTTTCTCCAAATACCCACAGCAAGACAGACCAGAGAATGAAATTTTAAAACTGAAATACTGAAAATCAGCCTGACTAGGAATGACTTCCAATTTAACAACCAGACATATTTACAAATTAAAGGCACAGCTATGGGCAAAAAATTTGCCCCAGCATACGCTGACATTTACATGGCTAACTGGGAAGAATCTATATTAGCCAAATGCCCCAAAAGACCCTCCAATTACTTCAGGTACCTGGATGACATCTGGGGAACATGGGAGCACAATTTGGAAGAATTCAAGGATTTTATCACACTCCTAAACTCACACCACCCCTCAATCACTTGATTGACTTCCTGGACACCACAACCTACAAGGGACCTAACTTTCGTAACACAGGCACACTAGACACCAGAGTCTTTTTCAAGAAAACAGACACACACGCATTATTATACAGGGACAGTTTCCACCCAAAACACACCTTTAAAGGCCTAGTAAAATCCCAATTAATCCGATTCAAAAGAATCTGTACCCAAAGAGACTTCCACAGCGCCACCAAAATACTGTTCGAGGCACTCAAGGAGAGGGGATATACCAAGAAATTTCTACAGGGAATAGCAACAGAACACAACCAAAAACAACCAAAACCCAAAACTACCAACACAGACAACCCCAAATTAGTCCCCCTGATCACTACATACAATAAAATGAACCTACAAATAAACAGACAATTCAAACAAAACTTTCTGAAATTCCAACAAAGAAACAACCTCCTAACCAATGTTAAACTCATCTCGGCCTACAAAAAAAACAAAAACCTGAAAGACCTACTCACACAAAGCAAACTCCGACCACTTAACCCACCCAACAGAAAACAAGCCTCCCAGCACAACAACACCAAAACAATAAAGAACAATAGGACAGGAACCAACGTAGCAACATCAAAACAAAAAATAACAACAAAAAATTGCGTATACGCCATCACATGCAACAAATGTGGGAAACATCATGTGGGAGAAACCAGGAACCAAGCAATTACAAGACGCGCCCAACACTTATACAATATCAGAAACAACAACAAACCACAAACACACCTAGTGCAACACTTCAGGAAACACGGCCTCAAAAATGTCCAATTCCGGATCCTGGAGAATAGTCAACACTGGACAACAAAACAAAGAAGGAGAATGGAAAAAGAATGGATATACAAACTAGACACACTATACCCTGGAGGACTAAATGAAAAATACCCATAAAAAATAGGCATTAATGGGAAGCCCAGTACCGGGAACCCCATTTAAAATTCAACAATCAAAAATTTAAAAATACAGAGATAGAAAAACAAAACACAACAGGCCTGGAAGCCCAGTACCGGGAATCCAGACCTCCAAAAGGGTAAGGAAATAAGCAGTAACAAAACAGAATAAACACACTATATCCACGGACATCAAATGAAAAATACTCTTGTAAGCGCTTCAATTGGAAGCCCAGCACCGGCAGTCCAAGGGGGACCTACTTCACACTGCACCCCACTAATAAATCCCAAACCTACCCCCTAAAAAAAACAGAACAGAGGGATCAACAAGAAAAAGAGCTGGAGACCCAGTACCGGGAGTCCAGAACTCCATACATACATGCATATATATATATATATAGAGAGAGAGAGAGAGAGAGAGAGAGAGAGAGAGACCCCTCCATCCCGGCCTTCGTCGGCTTGGCGGAGGAAAATCCTAAGGGAGGCCGCGCGTAAAGCAAGCCGCTTCGGCCCCAGTCCGGCACAGGATCATCCACACAGGGCACAGCCACACAGCGCGAAGGCACCATCACAACAACCACCTGCCCAGCTAGACGGTCCAGAGGCACCATCGCCACCGCCGTCTTCTCTCCGTCCTCTCCTCTCCCCGACCACATTACTGGTGGGGGATTCCATAACAAGGAACATCCGTCTTTCCAACTCTATGAACTACTGTTTCCCTGGTGCCACAGTTCCAACTATTCTAGAGAAGCTCCCAGGTCTATTGTGCTCACTCCCGTCATCCGTCAGTCGGGTGATAGTGCATGTGGGATCCAATGATATAGCCCGTCAGCAATCAGAACTGACAAAGAAGGATTTTAACGACCTTTTCAACTTCTTGAAAGGTTGCAGAAAGTCTGTGTTTATCTCCGGTCCGATACCAACACTGTCAGGTGGAGCAGCACGCTTCAGTCGCATCATGAGCCTTAGCTTGTGGCTACTTTGCGCGTGCAGAACAAACAACATTGGCTTCATTGACAATTTTAACTTATTTTGGAATCGCTTTTCTCTTTTTAGAAGGGATGGGGTACACCCAAACAGGCTGGGTAGCCAAGTCCTAGCAGACAACATTCAGCACGCTGTTCTGTGCAGCCCATGTGATTGACTGTTTACATCGCGCACACACACCCCGGAACCGGCCCCTTACCCTCCTTCCGTGTTTACGGCTCAGACCACTATCTCCAGCACTAGCTCCCCCTGTCGGCCCCTGTTGGTATCATCATCCTGCTCACGTCGTCAAAAAACTGCTCCTATAACTACCTTGACCACTGATATCACTGACAAACCATATTCAAGTGACCCTACCCCCCTAAACAATCCACTCACTCTTAGAGAAAGAAAAGGTTTAGGGCTGATACACCTGAATATAAGGAGCGTACTACACCCTCAAAAGTTGGATCATTTAAAAATCCTAACTCTACAAGCAGATCCAGATATCTTAGTGCTAACAGAGTCGTGGTTAAAAAACTCTGACAGTGATTCTTCCATAGCGCTGGACAATTATACTGTTTTTAGAGCTGATAGGGCCGGAAGGGGAGGTGGAGTGCTTATGTACGTCAAATCTTGCTTTTCTGTCTCTGTATTGAATGCCATTACTGTCCCTAAATGTTTTGAATGTCTTGTTTTGAAAATAGATCTAGGGCCCAGTAACTCACTCAATGTTATAGGAGTGTACAGGCCTCCATCTGCTGATCCTGACTCTATTGATAAACTAGCAGATATTTTATCTCAGTATTTTGATGTTGAAGTGATTATTATGGGTGACTTCAATCTCAATTGGTTTAACAACAGTTCTAGCTACCTGAAAGAGGTCACACATAATCTAAACCTAACCCAGCTGATTACTGAATCTACTCGGCCTAATCCCAAAGATAACTCCAGGTCTGCTCTGATTGACCTAATTTTCTCTAACAGAAAAGACAAAATTACTGCTTGTGGTGTATTCGATCTAGGCATTAGTGATCACTGTCCAATAGCTTGTATAAGGGATAGCAGAATAAAGAAAACTAAATCCCGCATAGTTATCAAAAGAAATCTAAAGAACTTTAATGATGAAGCCTTCCTGCTTGACCTGCTCAACAGTGATATTTACCATACTTCTGAAATACATGATGTAGATCTGGCGCTGGATTTCTTCAGAAATTCGTTTCTCTCAATTGTTGATAAACACGCCCCCTTTAAAAAATCCTGAGTGAAGGATAGGCAAAACCCATGGTTTACACCTGAATTGTCATCTCTATTCAGAGATAGAAACAGAGCCTGGGCTCTTGCCAGAGACTCTGGTGATCCATCCGACTGGTTGGCATTTAGACAAATCAGAAACAAGTGCACATCAGCTGTCAGGAATAGCAAAATAAATTACTACTTGGAATTGGTCACAAGCTCGTATTCAGACCCTTCAAAATTCTGGAGGGCAGTGAAATCTGACAAAACCAAGAGCATTAACTCTCTGCCTACAATGGTCAGATTAAACGGTTGCCAGATAACAGAACAATCTGAGATCTGTTTGGCCTTTAATAATCACTTTGCCCAAGCCGGTCACTTGTTTAGTGATGAGGCCCGTAATGGTGATGATGATGATGATGATGATGATGATGATGATGGTGATGACGATGATGATGGTGATGATGATGGTTATGATGACGGTGCCGACGCTGGTGCTGATGATGATGGTGATGATGATATTGTTAAAAACAGACCCTCCTTTGTTGCACATTGTAGAGGGCAACTCCCTGTGTTTTCTATTAAACAGGTTCATTTGGCCTACAAATTAATGTTAACCACAGTTTTTCTTTTAAAAAGGCCTGTAAGGTGAATTGTTTGTACCTGACAAGTTTCGGCTACCTTGCTTCTGCAGCCTTCATCAGAGGTGTCACGTGATGTTGGTGTGACGTCTTCTGTGATGTGTTATATGGATTTTGCCATCCCACCTGAAGTGATGGGATGGCGGTGTCCAGGGGCGGGGCGCCCTCTGCCGTCTGGTGGTCTGCTAAACGACCGGGGGTGGCCCTGCAGGACTGTGTCCCAGGTGTGGGAAAGCTGGTAGGCTCCTTCATCCCGGTTGACAGTCTTTGGGGCCCGCTTCCTGATTTCGACTGCCTCCTTTATCCACCGATGGAACCTGTTGCTTTCCGTTCTGATGACCTTGGCTGCGTCCCAGTTCGTTAGATGGTTTTCCCTCTTGCAGTGATCTGAAATAGCAGACTTCAGATTTTCCTGCGTTGCTTTCAGTCTTGTTGCACGGGTGAGCGTTCCAGCTGTTTCCTTTTCACATTCTTTTTGATGTTCATTTTTACGTGTGCCAAACTGTCGGCCTGTCTCTCCTATGTATGATTTATTGCATGTTAGGCAGGGGATCTCATATATCACATCACACTTTTTCTCAGGGGGGATCTGGTCCTTTGGGTGTACTAGCATTTGGCGAAGCTTGATGTATGGCTTCACTGGTGTGCTGATGTGGTATTTCTTCATCACTCGCTGTACACGCTCTGTGACCCCTCTGACGTATGGGAGGGTGACCATGCCCAGGTTCTCAGGCCTAGAACCTTTCTTCTTTCTGTCCTCCTTGATGTTCCTTTGGACCTCTCTCTTGCCTTTGTTTATGGCCCAGTTTGGGTAGTGGCAGTTTCTGAGTGCCTGCCTTATATGGTTCTCCTCCTCCTCTATGTCATGGTTGTCTGTAATGACCTTGGTGCGATCATATAGGGTGCGGACGACTGATAGTTTGTGTGATGTGGGGTGCTCTGATGTCCATAGTAAGTACTGGTCTGTGTGTGTGGGCTTTCTGTATATTTTTATCTTGATGCTGCCATCCTCAATATGGTGAATTTTCATGTCCAGGAAGGCGATGGATTTGTGTTCTTCCTCCTCATGAGTGAATTTTATGTTTCCAGTCTTGTCTATGGTGTTTAGATGGTCTGTGAGTATTTGTGTGTTGCCGGTCTTAATCTTCTCCAGTATGTCGTCCACATAGCGCCTCCAGAGGGACAGCCCACATTCTTCAGGAGCTGTGGCGATGGCTTTGGCCTCCAGGTCCTCCATGAAAAACCCACTCATGATGGCAGAGAGGGGGTCCCCCATGGCAAACCCCTCCTTTTGCCTGTATATGGTCCCTCTGAACAGGAAGTATGTGGATTTGGCTACAAAGGCTAGCAACTGGACTATGTTTTCAACTGTTAGGTTTGTTCGTTGCCGGAGTGATGGGTCTGCTTGCAGGCGGTGCTGTACTATTCCAATTGTGACATCCACTGGTGTTTTTGTGAACAGAGAGACTACATCATGGGATATGAGTATCTCATCTGCCTCCACTTTCATTGTGCTTAATTCTTTTGCCAGCTGCTTTGAATTCTTACAGTGTTGCTTTGTCCGGCCCAGGAGAGGTTTTATTATCTCAACTAGAGCTTTCGAAAGGTTGTATGTTACAGATCCTATGCTGTCAACAATAGGGCGGAGTGGAACGTCTTTTTTGTGTATTTTTGGGGTGCCATATATTCTGGGGGTGATACTGGCTGTTGGTACTAAGAAATTGTAGTTATCCTTGTCTATTTTCCCCTCGTCTACTAATGGTTTGAGTAGAGTCTTTAGTTTCTTCTTTTTTTCCTCTGTAGGGTCCTTTTTCAGTACTTCATATGTGTCTTTATCCTCCAGCATGGCCATCATTTGGTTTTCGTATTGTTTTGTGTCCATAATAACTGTCGTTCTCCCTTTATCAGCAGGCAACACTGTGATCGTTTTGTCTTTAGCTATTGATTGTATAGCTTCCCATTCTTCCCTACTGGTGTTCTTGTGTGTTATTTTGGCAGTCTTCAGTATCCCCGCTATCTCGTTGCGCAAACCGGCTTTGTCGCCTTGGTTTGTTATTTTGTGACATGCTAACTCTGTTGCTACAATGAAATCTTCGTATGGTATGTTTATTGGCGTTGTGGCAAAATTAAGACCGCGAGCCAACACACTGCTCTCTACTTCTGTTAATTTGCGTTGTGAAAGGTTACATACCCATTTTTTTCTTTTGTTGCTGTGTTCTTCCTCCTTTTTTACTGAGGTTAGCTTCTCAAGTTTTCTGATATGGCGGCTTTTTGTTTTCTTGAATTCCTTCTCGTGCTCACGTTGTAGGTGTTCATTCATAATCCGCTCGGTTTCCGCGTCCAGGGGGAAACGTTGTTTAAATCCACTCCTTTTCTCGGACAACTGCTCTTTGATGTTGTTGATCTTGTTTACCGTGCAACGAATTCTTTCTCTCACCAAGGCATATCTTGCTTTGCTTACAATCCGCTCCGCGTTTTTCGTCGGAATTGGGTTTTTAATTCCCAAGCTTGTTGGTACAACTCCTTCGTCGCGGCAACGTAGTGTGAATCTCAGGTGGTTGCAGAAACGGGCTAGTTTGTGTTCCAGGTGTTCTAAATAACGGAATTCTTTGACGCTGGTCTGCCCATGACGTCCGTGTAATATATTAAACAGGTTCATTTGGCCTACAAATTAATGTTAACCACAGTTTTTCTTTTAAAAAGGCCTGTAAGGTGAATTGTTTGTACCTGACAAGTTTCGGCTACCTTGCTTCTGCAGCCTTCATCAGAGGTGTCACGTGATGTTGGTGTGACGTCTTCTGTGATGTGTTATATGGATTTTGCCATCCCACCTGAAGTGATGGGATCGCCACAGCTCCTGAAGAATGTGGGCTGTCCCTCTGGAGGCGCTATGTGGACGACATACTGGAGAAGATTAAGACCGGCAACACACAAATACTCACAGACCATCTAAACACCATAGACAAGACTGGAAACATAAAATTCACTCATGAGGAGGAAGAACACAAATCCATCGCCTTCCTGGACATGAAAATTCACCATATTGAGGATGGCAGCATCAAGATAAAAATATACAGAAAGCCCACACACACAGACCAGTACTTACTATGGACATCAGAGCACCCCACATCACACAAACTATCAGTCGTCCGCACCCTATATGATCGCACCAAGGTCATTACAGACAACCATGACATAGAGGAGGAGGAGAACCATATAAGGCAGGCACTCAGAAACTGCCACTACCCAAACTGGGCCATAAACAAAGGCAAGAGAGAGGTCCAAAGGAACATCAAGGAGGACAGAAAGAAGAAAGGTTCTAGGCCTGAGAACCTGGGCATGGTCACCCTCCCATACGTCAGAGGGGTCACAGAGCGTGTACAGCGAGTGATGAAGAAATACCACATCAGCACACCAGTGAAGCCATACATCAAGCTTCGCCAAATGCTAGTACACCCAAAGGACCAGATCCCCCCTGAGAAAAAGTGTGATGTGATATATGAGATCCCCTGCCTAACATGCAATAAATCATACATAGGAGAGACAGGCCGACAGTTTGGCACACGTAAAAATGAACATCAAAAAGAATGTGAAAGGAAACAGCTGGAACGCTCACCCGTGCAACAAGACTGAAAGCAACGCAGGAAAATCTGAAGTCTGCTATTTCAGATCACTGCAAGAGGGAAAACCATCTAACGAACTGGGACGCAGCCAAGGTCATCAGAACGGAAAGCAACAGGTTCCATCGGTGGATAAAGGAGGCAGTCGAAATCAGGAAGCAGGCCCCAAAGACTGTCAACCGGGATGAAGGAGCCTACCAGCTTTCCCACACCTGGGACACAGTCCTGCAGGGCCACCCCCGGTCGTTTAGCAGACCACCAGACGGCAGAGGGTGCCCCGCCCCTGGACACCGCCATCCCATCACTTCAGGTGGGATGGCAAAATCCATATAACACATCACAGAAGACGTCACACCAACATCACGTGACACCTCTGATGAAGGCTGCAGAAGCAAGGTAGCCGAAACTTGTCAGGTACAAACAATTCACCTTACAGGCCTTTTTAAAAGAAAAACTGTGGTTAATCCCTGTGTTTTCCTTTAAGCCTTTTTCCTGTGACGCTGTTTATGAATTGTTACAATCCATTGATACCAGGAAATCAACTGGAGAGGATAACTTGGACCCATTATTTATTAAATTAGCAGCACCACTAATAACAGAACCGTTAACTTATATACTTAATCTCTCCAGGTCAACAGGCATAGTCCCTAGCATCTGGAAAACGGCCCATATCTCTCCTCTATTCAAAGGGGGGGACAAAAGTGACATTAATAACTATCGCCCTATCTCCAAGCTATCCTGCCTAGCAAAAATTATGGAGACACTGGTAAATCATCAACTCAAAGCATTTCTAGCAGAATACTCTATACTGAGCCCATTTCAATCAGGTTTTAGAGCAAAGCATAGTACAATCACAGCCACCACTCTAGTTGTAAATAACATCATATCTGCCCTGGATAGAAAAAAACACTGTGCTGCTCTCTTTGTTGATCTTTCAAAAGCATTTGATACAGTTGACCACTCCCTACTATTGCACAGATTACACAGTATTGGTCTGGATGGAAATGCATGCAGATGGTTTGTGAGCTACTTGTCAGGGAGACAGCAGTGTGTGAAAGTTGGGAGAGCTCGCTCAGAGTTACTACCTCTAACTAAAGGTGTCCCACAAGGATCTATCTTGGGCCCTATTTTATTTACAATTTTTATTAATGACATTGTTCTATCTCTGCGTGATTGTCAAGCTCATCTCTATGCAGATGATACTGTTATCTACTGCATTGCAGATTCCCCACAGCTAGCTGTTGAGAACCTACAGCTTTCATTTAACGTCCTCCAGAATGCACTTATTGATCATAAACTGGTATTAAACGCTAACAAAACAAAATTCATGTTGTTCTCTCGGGCCAGAGATATAGCCCATAATAACCTTTGTTTAACAACTAAAACTGGAATCAGCATTGAAAGAGTTACAGCATACAAATATCTCGGGATCTGGCTCGATGATAAATTCACTTTTAAATTTCATATAGAGAATCTAGTGAGTAAACTGAGGCAAAAACTTGGGTTCTTATATAGGAACAAAACCAGCTTTCCAATGATTAGCAGAAAGAGGGTGGTGGAGGCAGTCTTTCTGTCCGTTTTAGATTATGGAGATGTGGTCTACAGAGGTGCTTCTCCTTCCACCCTTAAGCCTTTAAATGCAGTCTACCACTCTGCTCTTAGATTCATTACTGGTGCAAAATATGATACTCACCACTGCATTCTTTATGATGCAGTCGGTTGGCCGTCGCTTAACGAAAGGCGCGACAAACATTGGTTTCAGTTTATTTTTAAAGCCTTAATTGGTAAGCAACCTCTCTATATTACATCCTTATTGGAATGGAAAACAGGGCCTCACCTGACCCGCTCCAATGATTTAATGTTTTTAAGAGTCCCCCGGGCTAGCTCAGAACTGGGGAAGACTGCCTTTTCTTATGATGGGCCAAAATCCTGGAATGCTCTCCAAAGCTTTTTAAAACTGGAAAGTCTACCCACTTATGCAGAATTTAACTCTATTATCACTAGCCACTGTGTTTCTAATTGTAACTGTTTTAAGTGAAGTCCAGGCGCATTTCTAATTTTACATAAGCCAGTTTTATAACTTTACGTATTAACGTGTATTATGTGTATTTCCCTTTCTTCTGTTTATTATGTGTATTTCTTGTCATTATAATGTATGAGGTATATCCTATTTGTTGTTGATGTATATGTATATACATATATATATATATATATATATATATATATATATATATATATATATATATATATATATATATATATACAAAGGAGCGATTGAAAGCATCCTGACTGGAAACATCACAAACTGGCATGGGATGTGCACGGCCCAGGACAGGAAGACTCTGCAACGAGTGATTAAAACTGCCCAAAACATCATTGGCACCCATCTACCAAGCATCAGTGATATCAGGGAGGTGAGGTGCCTGCGCAGAGCCAAAAGGATCCTAAAAGACAACACCCATCCCAGCCACAGCCTGTTCACCCTGCTGCCGTCAGGCAAAATATACAGAAGTATTCGCTGCCGTACAACCAGACTACAGAGCAGCTTCTTCCCTCAGGTTGTGAGACTACTAAATGCACCATCTGAACTCCTCCGTGTTTAATAATTTTATTTTCTATACAATCAATTAATCAATAAAGAGGGAACCACACTTTAATTTCATTATTCAACCTGTTGTATAATGACAAATAAACTTCCTTGTATTCTTGTCAAGTGTCTTTTAGGACGCCATGGTTTCCCACACTTGAAAAGGAAGGACTTCACCAGACACAGGATTTCACTCAGCCTTCAGTTTATTTTGCCAGTAACAAAGGAAGGTGAAAAACCTTTAAACATAAAACAAGTAAAGCCAATGTAAATAAAATTCAGCACTTTCTATCAAGTAAGGTAAGTAAATAAGGTAAGTACATTTCAACATATTATTTTCAGGTAAGTGCATTTAATATTGTGAAGGTAAGTATATTTTAAACAAACTATTATTTTGCTAAATAATCCCAGGTAAGTGTGTAAATTTAGCCATTAATTAATTAATCCACAGACATGAATTAATAGAAATCTAGTTTTACTTTTAGAACCACTTATATTTAAATTAAATCATTTTACCTCGTGTTTTAACCTAAATTTTATACAGATTTATATCACACAGACTTCCAATATCACATTTTTAACTAATCACACATTTTATTTAACTTAAATGGAATCAAGTATTTTAACCTGATTTTACTGTAGATTTTAACAACCACTTTTGAACAAAAATACTCAATTTTTTACCTTGTAATTTAATAAAGCAAAATTCGCTATATTTTAAATACTAGGCTGTTTACACAACAATTTATCTGTTTTTTAAACAAGGTTTTAAGCACACTAATTTGGCCACCGTTTTCTCTACAAATTAAATAAATAAGGTAAGTGACCCACACAACTGAAGCACAAATAAAATATTCAGTAAATATTTTAGCAGATCGCAACTACTAGTTTTTAATTCAATCCTCATGCAAACAAATGAGTAGCAGTGCAATTTATCGGCGCAAGTGCTTAGCAGTCGGAGATCATATCTCAGTCCATTTAAGCTCACCGGTAGTCCTTTTGGTTTTTTAAGTCCTTTTCCCCATGCGTCTCCCGTTTTGGTGAGTGTTTGGTGATTGCTCCTGCTCTCCTCAGCTCCGTCTAGAGCCAAATGAATAGTTGTATTGTTCTGTGCTTGTGGCGTGCGCTGCCAATCAGGTTGATGTTGCTCACCTGCTGAGGCGCACCTTAGAGCAAGACCTACATGCGCGCCCACTGACACACACACACACAGAGTAGCGCGCGCCCCCGCCACCACACAACACGAAGCAGCGCGGCCGCTGCCACACCTCCAAGCCGACCGCCGCAACACCTCCCACTCAATCTTTGTGCGGTGCAATGCAGGAAGATCGCACCTCTCAGTGGAGCTGGTCGCCCTTGAACTGATCCTCTACTGGGATGAGGACGACGAGGCGCCGGACGTCCCGATGCAGTATGGTACCCTGGAAATCCTTCTCCTTAGACTCGGACTCTTTGGTGATGGGTTTTGGGGTCTTCACCTGAGCGTGCCCACTCGGAGAAACTTTCACATGGACATCCCGGACGATGCCTTTGGAATCTGCATTCACACTGACAACTCTTGCTAGCTTAAACTGCCCCCTTAGTGCATTTTGGTCGCAGAGCCAGACGATGTCTCCAATGGCAACATTTCTTCTTCAGCAGTATGCCACTTACTGCGGACAAACAAGTTTGGACCTGCAAGTTGGCTCCAGGACTTCCAAAAGTAGCTAACTTGAGTCTGCATCTCTCGCAGTCTTTTGAATGGGTAGGTGGTGTAATCAAATGTCTTGAAATCTCCACCTTGTGTGGCTCGACCAAGCAACAGGGTGTTTGGTGTGATGTACTGGATGCGGTCTTCACGGCTCTGGACTCTGGCGTCGATAGGCCTTTCATTGGCGAGGTTGGCAGCTAGCTTGAGCACCGTCAGGAATTCACTAAAGGTGAGGCTTCCTCCTCTACCAAGACTTTGGAGAGCTCTTTTGATGACCTTGACAGCTGCTTCAGCAGCGCCATTTCGGTGAGGTGAATCGGCTGGAAGGATTTTCCATGTCCAGTCGGTCCCATTTTTGGCAGCATATTCTTCAAGTGACTCTTTGTTTTGTTTTCTCAGGTAGGAGTACATCTCTTCCAAGACAGGTTTTGCACCGATAAAGTTTGTACCTGGATCAGACCAGATCTTTTGGGGATGGCCTCGGACAGAAGTGAACCTCTGGTAAGCAAGTAAAAAGCTCTCTGTCGTTAGTGTGTTTGCCAGCTCAACATGAATGGCTCGGCTTGACATGCAGCAGAAAAGCACGCCCCATACTTTCATGCTCACTCTCCTCTTAACATCATCCTTCACCTGGTATGGTCCAAACAGGTCGACACATGTGAATTGAAATGGTGCAGCTGGATTTGACCTCTCTTCAGGCAAGTCTCCCATTATTTGCTGACAGGTTTTTGCTTTTGCCTTTTTGCAAACAACACACTTATCAACAACTTTTTGGGCAATAATTCTCCCTTTGATGACCCATGCTTTCTTTCGCATCCGCAGCAAAGTTCCTGCCACTCCATCATGCCCCTCACTGTGTGCTTCTCGGGCTAGGAGGGTGGAGATCCAAGCATGGAAAGGTAGCAGGGGAACAGCTCTGCGGTCCTCTCTGAAGGTCTGGATCCTGCCACCACACATCAGGAGTCCACTTGATTGATCTTTGTGGACAACCAGTCTGTCAGTTGTTGTGTTTGGAAAGTGTACGCCCTCTTGTGCTGCCAGGCATAAGTCTCGGAATGCCTCTTCCCTTTCGTTGGCTGTGATGACACCAGATGAATGTACTGCCTCCCACTTTTCTTTGTCTCCAATCTTGCCATGCAGGAATTTCTTGGCAGCTCTCCAAGTCCATGCTACAGTACCGACCAGCCGCCTTAGATTGCTGAAGCGCCTTTCGTCCAATAGGTTTTGGAATGTTGCTACTGCAGGTGGTTTTCTGGACTTGGACTCTGTCTTTTGGATTGTGGTTGGATCTTGCGCTCTCTGTTGACTTCGGGTGAGTACTGCAACAAATGTTTTCTTCTGTATTTTTATAATATTGTCTCTTGCTTGTGCAGCGACGTCTTTGGCTGATTTCTTTGGCCACTCACTCTCAGGAAGTTGAAGGAACTTTGGACCCGACTGCCACTCGGACTCCTCAGTTAGGTCACCAGGACTTGCTCCTCTAGTGATAATATCTGCGATGTTCAGTGACCCTGGTATCCACCACCAATCTCGGACGTCAGTGTTGCTCTGGATCTCGCCAACTCGGTTTGCGTAGAAGGTCTGGTATCCATAACTCTCACGCTGTATTGCACCTAAGATGGTCTGACTATCGACAAGATGGTACCACCTCTCGACTTCAATTCGGCAGTGTCTCTGGAAATAGTTCTTCAGCCGGGCTGCAAAGACTGCTCCGCATATCTCTGCCTTCACGGGGTCGCCCTTGTGGTCAAGAGGGGTCAGCTTGGCCTTAGACTCAACTAGCCTCATGACGACACCATGGCTGCAGCTCCAACGTAGGTACAGCACAGCGCCATATGCGTGCTCACTACCATCAGAGAAGGTGATGCCACTTGGTCTTCCACATGGGTCTGGTGGTGTTAGGGGCCTGGTGAATCTGAGTTGGCTCAGGTCGGCATACTCTTCGAGGAGCTTTATGGCATCTTCTCGGAGTTCCTTGGACAAGGCGGCATCCCAGGTATCCTCTATGCAGTACATTACTTTTGCTTCCTGAAAGGCTCTTCGGATCAAGATGGCTCCCTTCTGTTTTGCAGGAGCTACAAGCCCGAGTGGATCGTAGAGCCCAGAGACTTGGCTTAACAGCTCTCTTCTAGTGAGTGGATCTGGGGTTTGTTGTCTGACTTTTTCCCTCAGTAAGTTCTGACCAAGACGCATTTTTTTCTTCTTCTTGGAGAAGTTCACTGCAACCATGACATGTAGCTTGTCATCTTCAATGGTGTAACCGAGGCCGAGGGCTTTGTTATCCTCTTCAGTGAGCTGGTTCGGCAGGATCATAGTCTTTGATTCCATCTTCTCACCTTTCTGACCTCTCCTCCCACTTTGATCAGAGTAGACCCAGGGCTTCATGAAGAATCCTCCAGCTTTAAGGATCTGCTCAATGTTAGATGTGAGGAGTTTCAGGTGGTCGAGGCTGTTGTGAGAGGTCAGGATGTCGTCGACATATGCGTCTTCCTCCAGCACACGTTTCTCTTCCTCGAAGTGACTGAATAGAGGCAAGTTGGCGGTCTCTCGCATGGCGACCTGGGCTATGCAACCAGCAGGTTTGTCTCCGATGTTGACTCTTGTTATGGCGAAATCTTCGATTTCAGCATCTTCGGTGTCACGCCACAGGAACCTGTGCAGGTGGACCTCCCTCTCCTCCAACCAGACAGAGTTGTACATCTTGCGGATGTCACCAAGGGCAGCAAAGACACCAGCTCGGAACCTCAGCAGGACAGCTCTGATTGGGTTCAGGACGTCAGGACCCTTGATTAGTATATCATTCAAGCTCAGGCCTCTGTACTTCTGGCTGCTGTTCCATACTAGCCTTACTGGGGTGGAGACTGAATGTGGGTTTGGTGCAATCAGGTGACTTATGTACCACACTGGCCCAGTCCAACTCTGCAGAACCTCTTTGGATAGCTTTATTGCAGCTTTGCGATTAACCATTTCATGGACTTGCGCAGTGTAGGCTGTCTTCCACTCTGGTTCCTTTGCCAACTGCTTCTCCGTTCTGAGAAATGTGGCTTCAACTGCTCTTTTGTTGTTGGGTAGAGATGCTGGATCCTCTGTCCATGGATACTTGGCGTGCCAGTGTGGTTCAGGGCTGTGGTGGTCTCCGGTCACATACGTCAAGCCATTTCTCACCATCTCCATCTCTCTTTCTTCAGCCAGTGTCATCTCTTTTCCCCCGGGTTGACAATTCCCGCAGCGGCATCCTCCACATTTTGGTTCACAAGCGGCTCCTATGCTTTCCCACTTCCACCACTTCAGAAAGTCTCTGCTGCTAGTGGCTGTATTGGATTGGGTGTGGGGGTGGTTGGGTGACTGGCAGGTGACTGAATTTTTACAGGTGAGTTCACTGTACTTGACTGCTGCAGTTCTCATAGATCTTGCAAAGTGTGTCTTAGATGTATGGGCCATTAAAGTTACTTCTTCGAAGAGGTCCGGGTGTGTGCCTCCGATGGTCTTGCCAAGCGGGCCGTCCCAGAGCACCAGGTCACCGACAGAACGAACTTTCTGAGGTACCAGCTGACCTTCTTTGTGACTGATCAGAAGTTGTATTTCTCTGGGTCTTTTGAGGTCTTTGAGTGGAACATCCGGGAAGATCTTCTGTAACTTGACGGCTGGGGCATGTCTATGTACTTCTGCAATTTTATCAAGTCCATAGCAGATCAGTTGATGTGACTTGAGAGTCCCTCTTGGAGTGTTGACACGTATCTTGAGGAGGTAGCGTTTAGTTGCGACAGAAACTTTCATCCCTCCAACGCCATAAACCACCAGTGTCACATCCTCACTTCTTAAGTTCAATTTGCTTGCAGCTTTATGTGTTATATAGTTCGTGTCTGATGCCAGGTCGATGAGAGTCCCGATTCTTTGTCCATTGTTGGCAGTTACGTCAAGGAGCATCAGGATCACTGGGTACTCGTTTAAGCCATTTTCCTCTAGAAGGCCTCTCCCAGCTGCAGTAGAGTTGTATGCCCTGGATGCGACATTGCAGAAGGCGTCTCGACACTGCTGTGCCAGCTCAGGTGTAAGTTTGGAGAGGAATACTTCCTGGGCTTCAGTGTATCTTTTGCCCTCAGCTTTTCCTGGACCAGATTTTGGTGTTCTTTGTGCCTGGGGTCTGGCGACTGGACAGAGAAGATAGTGGTGTTGGTCTTTACACTCCGGATTCCCACACAGGTAAGTAGTTTTTCTGCAGTCACCACTGTGGACTTCGAGGCATCCCCTGCAGGCACCGAGCTGTTGCGCTGTGTTCCTTCTCTCTGATGGCCTTAGGTTGGTCCTAAACCTTCTGCAGAAAAACAGTTTCTTACTGTGCTTTGGGTCACCACAAATGATGCAGCCTGCTGTTTCACTGCCAGACTTGGTTGTCTTTGTTCTGGCATACTTTAGGAACTTGGTCTTTTCCTTGGTGGGTTCACTGACATCCCTTAGCTGATCTAGTTGCTCATATATGGATTCTTGTGACTTCAGGAACATGATTAGCTTGTCAAAACGGTTCTGGTGGTTAACAGTGTTTCCCCTGTCAGCAGCATAGGTGAGCCAGTCTTTCTTTAGGGTTTCTGGGAGTTTGCCCTCGATGGATTTAGTCACCAATGGGTTCTTTATGGCGTCTGCATTGCCCAGTTCATTTAAATCATAGAGGGCCTTTTCAACAGTTTGGATGAGCTCTATGATTTTTCTTGGATGGCCGCTCCTGACTGGTGGAGTTGCTTGTAGCTCTTCAATAATTTCAAGAGCAATAGTGGCTTGGTTCCCAAACCGGTTCTCCAGGACTCTGAAGATCTCATCTGATGAACTGTATGACGACAGGTGTAGATCTCTGGTCACTTTCTCATCAAGGCTATCGAGCAGTTGATATTTTTTCACCTCTTTAGAGCCAGTTGGTTCACCTTGCTTCTGCAGAGCCTCCCATTCTTTCCTCCATCTGTAGTAGTCACGCTGATTGCCGGCAAACTTTGGTAGGGCTGTGGCTTTTAGCTTTATCGCTGCTACTGGGGCTGAGCTGCGGACTGAGATGGGTTCTTGCCCAGTATCTATCTTTATACTTGCTGCTTTGATGAAGGCGGCCTTGCGTGACACCAGCTTAGGAAGGACAACCTCGAGCTCTCTTATACGGCGATCAAAGTCTTTTTGCTCGGCAGGCGGAGCCCAGCGGTTCCAGTTCTGGTGCGCTTCCTTTGCCTTGTGCACCAACTCCTCTAAGTGGGTCAGCATAAACTCATATGCCTCCAGAGTCGTGTCTGGCTGAGTGGAGGAGACATTCTCGCACTCAGCCTCTGCAACTTGTAGAGACAGGGACAGTTCTTTATCTCCATATGTGATCCAGAGTGTCTCTCGGATGAGGAGTTTAACTTCCTTTGTTTTCTGCTCACATTCTTTCTCCGTCTTTTCTATGTCGGCTCTCTGTAGGTCGCTCAAGTCCTCTGCAGCAGCTGCTTCGCACTCTGCCATGTAAGCGGCCTCCACCTCGTCGTTTGCCTCCATGACCCTGGAACTCTCTAGTGTAAGCTTCTTGAAGTTCTCATGTAACTCCTCCACAGACATCTCCGTGTGAGTCCTCATAATACTATTGGTAAGACGAGAGAAAAGTCTCTTAACTGTGGTCCTCTCTCCTTTTAGTTCATCCAGTGATTTGGCCATCTTGCTCTCTTTGGCTGACGGACAGCAGGCTTTCTGCTCCAGGCCTCCAATTGGAGTATCCTCCCTCTTGGTTGTGGCAAATGTTCACTGATCACTGGTCACTTCGGTTTTTCACTGTCAAGTGTCTTTTAGGACGCCATGGTTTCCCACACTTGAAAAGGAAGGACTTCACCAGACACAGGATTTCACTCAGCCTTCAGTTTATTTTGCCAGTAACAAAGGAAGGTGAAAAACCTTTAAACATAAAACAAGTAAAGCCAATGTAAATAAAATTCAGCACTTTCTATCAAGTAAGGTAAGTAAATAAGGTAAGTACATTTCAACATATTATTTTCAGGTAAGTGCATTTAATATTGTGAAGGTAAGTATATTTTAAACAAACTATTATTTTGCTAAATAATCCCAGGTAAGTGTGTAAATTTAGCCATTAATTAATTAATCCACAGACATGAATTAATAGAAATCTAGTTTTACTTTTAGAACCACTTATATTTAAATTAAATCATTTTACCTCGTGTTTTAACCTAAATTTTATACAGATTTATATCACACAGACTTCCAATATCACATTTTAACTAATCACACATTTTATTTAACTTAAATGGAATCAAGTATTTTAACCTGATTTTACTGTAGATTTTAACAACCACTTTTGAACAAAAATACTCAATTTTTTACCTTGTAATTTAATAAAGCAAAATTCGCTATATTTAAATACTAGACTGTTTACACAACAATTTATCTGTTTTTTAAACAAGGTTTTAAGCACACTAATTTGGCCACCGTTTTCTCTACAAATTAAATAAATAAGGTAAGTGACCCACACAACTGAAGCACAAATAAAATATTCAGTAAATATTTTAGCAGATCGCAACTACTAGTTTTTAATTCAATCCTCATGCAAACAAATGAGTAGCAGTGCAATTTATCGGCGCAAGTGCTTAGCAGTCGGAGATCATATCTCAGTCCATTTAAGCTCACCGGTAGTCCTTTTGGTTTTTTAAGTCCTTTTCCCCATGCGTCTCCCGTTTTGGTGAGTGTTTGGTGATTGCTCCTGCTCTCCTCAGCTCCGTCTAGAGCCAAATGAATAGTTGTATTGTTCTGTGCTTGTGGCGTGCGCTGCCAATCAGGTTGATGTTGCTCACCTGCTGAGGCGCACCTTGGAGCAAGACCTACATGCGCGCCCACTGACACACACACACACAGAGTAGCGCGCGCCCCCGCCACCACACAACACGAAGCAGCGCGGCCGCTGCCACACCTCCAAGCCGACCGCCGCAACAATTCTTGTATCCTTGTATATATATATATATATATATATACATATTACACAAACTTTGAACCAAACCCCGTTTTTTTTCCCGGGGAGAAACAGAGGGAGTTCCTGGTCTCTGAGGGCAACCAGTAAAGCAGCCTCGGGGCTGCCCAGCCTGGTCCTCGGGTGGGTACCCACTGTTCTCCTCACCCCTACCCAGGGGAACACCGGTTCACTAGGGATGGCCCAGCCTGGTCAACCTCTCGGGCAAACAAACTCATCCAGGGACAACGGAATGATCTGGTCTCCGGGGGTAACTAGTAAGGCAGCCCCAAACTGCTGAGCCTAGTCCCTGGACGGGTGGCCTCAGGGTGTCAAGGGCCTTAATTGTGACCCAGTCTTCTACCGGAGACTAGCTCCAACACACACCACAGTCCATATCACACCACACACGCTTTATCAGACCTACCCCTTAACTAATTGGGCTTCTTCAACCGACCACCTCCTCTCAAATTAACAACCTCTAGTCCAAACTTAGAGGACTAGCGAGGTTGCATCGGGACCACAGGCGCTCCAACCAACAACCACTTTAAAATCAAAACCTAAAAAACCCAAAACTTAAACTTAAAACTTAAAACATAGAAATTAGAAATCAGAACTTTAAACTAAAAATTTAGAGACCCCAAAAACCAAAATGGCAACGGCGGAATTTAAAATACTTAGCAAAAATCTGAAAAAATATATTAAATACCTACACCACCAGAGTGAAGCACAACAGGCACAATATAGGGACCTTCTCCGTACCAGCCCCAAACAAGTTGCATATTTACTGTAACCTTTTGGCCTCCAGCTGCCAGACACGGCAACCCAAAATTGGCTTCAAACCTCTCTCCAGTCGATTTCTAACCACTTCCTCCAATTGGCCCAGGAAATAGAATGGGAAATCACCCAGTCCAACACAATTAGATGGAGAGAGGCCTGGACGGTAGCAGTCCGCTGGACACACAAAGAAATTAAGAAACTGGACAGCTCGACACTAAACAGGGCACAGATGAGACTTACCAATTTATTGGAGACAAACACAGTGCCAACCACAATCACATCCCCGAAAAACCTCCTTACGAGGCACGAACACTTTGGCAACAAATTACAAAATTGGCGACTCCAGCTGAGCTGTCCCTTCTTAATTATAGGAGATTCCAACATCTCCAGACTCCCACACAATTTGGGCCCCCAAATCCAAATGGACTCCTATCCAGGAGCCAAGATTTTCCACACCATTCACATCCTGAAAAGGAAAACTCCCACCACGGAGAGGGTCCAAAAAGTCATATTATCATTCGGCATCAACGACAAAAACTCAGCGGTCCCACGGCAAACCCGCGAGCAAGTGGGACAACTTTATGAAGTTGCGCAAAGCACGTTCCCGCAAATTAAATGAGCATTACTCAACTATAGCGATAGACTCACTATCCAAGAGAGGGAGATGCTCCAAAATATCAACTCGGAAATTCAAAAATATCCACACATCATCCCTCTTAGAAAAACAGAATTCCAGACAGGGGCAGACAAAGTCCACTGGACACTGAGCACGGCGCAAAAGATAGCAAAACATTGGCAAGGAATCCTAAAATAACTTTAAAAATCTGGAACATTAGCTGGGATTTGATCACCCCAGCTGGCCTCCACGGAGGAGAGGGTCTAGTGTGTAAACGACCGAAACCCTCGATGATTCTGTGGTGACACTACTGATGAAATGTTCCATAGTCAACCCAAATTTAGGAACCCAAAATGGAGGGTGGTATGCATGTATTGACGGCACACAGGCATGCACACACACACTTATGTGTGGAGTACAGGGAATCAGATGCAGCAACATTGAAAACGAAAGCGACGACAGGACCCAGGTGAGCAGTTTCTGAGACCCAGTCCCGGGAGTCAGTTACGCCCACATAACCTCATATCAGACTACCCACCAACAGGTGAGACCCTCTTCAGGGGGGCCAATCGGACCATGGTTGGCGGAGCCTGTATCCCAGTCCCGGGCAACAGGTTCAGCCACACGGCCCAAAAGCCCCCCCGCGACTCCTACCACCCGAACCCTTTCTCCCTACCCCCACTCAACCTCTTACCAAGCCCAGATCATCCCAAACCTAAAATCCTACCCTAAACCCCTACCCTTACTAACCTCTACCTCTCCAACTATACCTAAACCTAACCTCTTCCTAAACCTAACCAACCCCAACCTATACCTAAACCTAACCTCTCCTAACCCCAAACCCCCCCCCCCCCCCCCCCCCCCCCCCGCCCCCGCCCCCTTACCTAACCCTAACCTCACCCTTCCTACTATACCTAACCCTAACCTCTTCCTAACCGTAACCCTACCTTCTACTATACCTAACCCTAACCTTCTCCTAATCTTCACCTTAACCACACCTAAACCTAACCTCTTCCTAACCCTAACCTCCTGGACCCCTTCACTCTACCCCACCCTTATTTACACACCCGGCAGCCATTTTGTGTTATTTGCAGGACAGCCATCTTGTTTTTGTAAAACAGCCCAGTGTTCTTCAGGGTTTTGGCAGTCCAGTAACGTGCGAGGGCCAGTGCCTTTTAACCCGAAAACTCACAACTATGCTGCTTGTACTACCGAAATTGGAGATGAAGTTGGCGTGAGATATCGAGTTCCATCTAACCCTAACCCAACCTAACCCTAACCCTAACCCTAACCCTGGTGACGTCTCAGAGGTGACAGGTAGTGACCGGCTTGTGGGTGTGAATCCTCTTGTCTTCCAGGCTGAGGCTGAAATCCTGCCTGACTTTACAGCCACTCAAGTCTAAAGTGAAATGAAAACTACACTACAGAGACAAACTCTGAAAAACTGACACTGAGTTCTTTACAGCAGCATTTTCTTTCCTGAAAGAACCTTTTTTAGATGGTTCTTTGGGGCTTCTCTGTAGAACCATGTACAGTTTTACATGTTTGGTGAAAGGTTCTTTGTGGAACCAAAAATGGCTCTTCAGTGGCATCACTCCAGAGAACCATTTTTGGTTCCAGTTAGCACCTGTATTTCTCTGTGTGGGGTCTCAGGTCGAGCTCAGGAAAGCGTCCCAACGACACACATCAATCAGAATATTGTCTTTTCTAGAATAACCTCCAGCTTCTGCTTTGTTTCTTTTTATCACATGTATTTCTGCAATAGTGTGTGTGTGTGTGTGTGTGTGTGTGTGTGTGTGTGTGTGTGTGTGTGTGTGTGTGTGTGTGTGTGTGTGTGCGTTGGGGCAGACACACTGTGCAGACAGTAAGAGGTGAGGCTGCAGCAGCTGGTCACTGAAGTCATTTTGTACTGAAAGAGATTTTAATTTAGAGGTCAGCAGACATGGTGACAGTGTGTCCTAACACACACACACACACACACACACACACACACAGTTGTACATGGAGGGAGTTATTACCTTATTGATTTTCCCAAAAAGCAGCAGCTGTAAATGTTAGGAAGATGTGGATTTGACAATCTGCCCAGCACATAACAAGACTTGTTGCCTTGGAGCGACGGCAACACCTGCCAGCAGGACAAAAAAAAATTATTACCACGTCGTCATTCAGTATTTCAGCTTCTGTCATGTTGTCTACAAATCTCTGATGTCTCATTGTAGATTCAGATTCTTTACATCCAATTCAAACCTTCACTGAACTGTACAGGTGAGACTTCAAGAAGCTCCACCCCTTTCCTGACTCACCTGAGACAAACCAGTCCTTCTTCAGCTCTCACACACACACATACAGTGAAACATTTTGAAAAAAACAAAAAAAAACACATTTTCCCCCTGATTTGTTCTGATAATGTGTTATGTTCAGAACACACACCCATACTTTACACATTTGGATACCTGTGTGTGTGTGTGTGTGTGTGTGTGTGTGTGTGTGTGTGTGTGTGTGTGTGTTGAGTTTGAAGACTTTTGCAATAATTACCTGCTTTTGCCTGAGATCCGTGGTGTTTTCCTGGTTTGGAGTGGAGAGCTTTGTAAAAACAGCCTGGAGCTTCATAACAGGAAACACCATGAGGCCTGAGGCTGATGCAGGCCGGGTCCCCCGTCGGCCTCTAGATGGCGCTCAGGTCACACAGGTGAAGCTGCTACCTGCTGCTCAGAGCCCCACTTTAATAAACCAGTTCACACCAGATCTGATCTAATAAATCATTTTTCACTGATACTTTATCATAATAAGACATGATCTGAAAAGTGAGGGGGACACATTAACACACACACACACACACATGCACGTGCACATGCATGCGTGCACACGCATGCATTGGTCTATAGATGTCTATATGCACAGCTCGATGTGGCCAAAAGCAGAGAGAGAGCACATTAAAAATATGAAAGAAATGAAGAAAAAGGAAGAAGTTTGAGGATGTCAGGGTGTGTGCCTCCCTCTGGTGGACAGTCTGGGCTCCTGCAGCTGACTGGACCTGCTGGCAGCACAAACCAGACTGAACCGGATCTCCTGCTCAGCTCCTGTTGAGGCTGAGGCTCTGGTCCCACCTGTCCAACACCAGTGGACAGCCGTCAGTCCGTCCCGTCACACCTGGCATTAACCTGCGTCTCACCTGCCCACCTGTGACATCTGCAAATATGCAAATAAGCATCATTTCAGAGAGGGAGCAGCTCTCCTTCCACACAAAAAATAAAACTAAAACAGCATTTAACAGGCAGCAGGTATTTAACAGAAGGCATCGTGCTCTCTCACTGCAGCCTTGTTTTAATGAGCTGTCAATCACCCAAGACACATTTCACACCTGCTCCAGCTCGACCCGATCACCTTCAGCTCTCATTATTGATCTGATCCAGCGGCTCTGAGGGTGTCGGGCTCTCCCCTCAGGTGGATGAACCCACCTGAACCTGGTCAACTGGGATGTGGGCGGAGCCTCTTCCACTGTCACGGCTCTGATGTGAGTCACAAATTACAGACGAGGCTGAACAAAAAGAAAATGAATCCCAGAGGACTGTGTAAGGAGCACAGATTCTCACTGTGGCCTGTAATATTTCTATAATATTTCTGTGGTATTCCTGTAGTAACTGTCATGTCCAGCAGGGTCAGGGGCTAAAATAAGCCACTGAGGGGCGAACAGTTCTGATGTGTGTCGTGCGGGCTAAAAATAAACCAAAGTCCATTGTGTCTGTCATCATCATCATCATCAGCCCCCCTTACGTTCAGTGCAAGAACTGCATATATACACACACAGACAGCGCTTCAGCAAAACAAGACAAACATGAAACTACATTATGGCTCCAACATCAGCCATGGATAGACAGACACACACACACACACACACACACACACACACACACACACTCTTTAACAGACTGACTGCTGTCACAAGACTTCACAACAATCGGGTTGTAACTGATGGGCAAATGGAGGTGTGTGTGTGTGTGTGTGTGTGTGTGTGTGTGTGTGTGTGTGTGCGCGCGTGTTGGTCACAGGGTCACTTTGTGGGTCATGAAGTTGAAATCTCCCTCTAATTTGATGATGTGTTCATGTGTTAAATTTTGGCATGGAGGACAACTCACTGTACAGCAGCAGAGAGACAGGTACACCATCTGTCTGTCTGCCTACTAACCTGTCTGTCTGTCTGCCTGCCAGTTAAGGTGAACATCAGCACTTTTAAATTTGAGAAGTGAAATTTCCCAGCATACTGAACGCCCCTCCATGGCTGCAGTGCCACATTGAGCCAGTAGAGTTTGTCTGGTTGAGTTACTTCTGGTCTGATCCTCAGTCAGTTTGACTCTGGACTGGCTGGTCCAGGTCGCTGAGCGTCCCGGTGGCTCAGCCGCTGTCCACACGGAGCGTCCACACTTTGAGGACGGCCTGGTGACGCCTGCTGCTCAGGTTCCTCTGCTTGGTGACGTTTTAAGGAAACATCATGGGCTTCCTTCTCTGCAGAGGAGCCGACCCACATATCAGCTTGTAGTGGTGGATGGAAGCATCGCTTTAAGGAATATTCCTGTCACAAACCAGAAGACTCAAGCACAGAATTACAGCACAGAGGCAGGAGTGATGCAAAACAGATTCTTTCCTCAGAGTCTCAGGCAGAGTCCAGTATAAACCGTTCCAGAGGTTGACTTAAAAAATGCAAACAGGCAGAGGTACAAAGACATCAGGCGAAGGCAGAAGGTCAAAAACAGGCAGAAGATCCAAACTGGTAAAAACACTACAGAAGGAGCCAAAGCTACAATCTGGGAAACTACAAAGTCCAGCTGATGGTGTCAATGCTGCCAGGTAAACCAGTTAACAAGCCACAGGTGTGGCAGAGTGAGCAGACTGACACTGCAGGAGGAGGGTCAGAGGGCGTGGTCGCTGTGGTGGAGGGAACAAGCCGGCAGATCAAGTTCAAGTTCAAAATTCAAAATTTTAAAGTTTTTTTTTTTTTTTTTCAAAAAGCTTCATTTAATGCTAAAGAGATACACTTTTTTTGTTATATTATGTCCTATTTTCATGTATCATTTGTGTGTTGAGAGGCAGAAACTGTTTGAAAAACACCAACAAAGAAAGTCTGTGAGGAAAATACAGTAAAACCTCAGATTACAAATGTTCATGTGAATTTATACATCCATATTTAGGTGGAATAAATTACACATCATAATTGTGAAACTTGTTTTTCTATACTATAGCTACTATATCTGGACTATAACCATACCATCAAAGTCTATGGTTGTTGCATCCTAAATTGTCCCACTGTTCATGTGTCATGCATGAATATATTTTTGTCAGGTGGCAGGTAGTAGAGATACAGGAGGAGAAGCTTGGAGCGCTTTCATGTCCTCACCAATGTCAAAATCAAACCTACGCCCTTGTGTGTGTGTGTGTGTGTGTGTGTAACATGTTCAGCATCAGTGTGTTCCTCATTACAAACGCACAGAGCTTTATTGAGCCTTGTAGTGGAGACAAACATGGGTTGTTGAATTCCAGGTAAAAACAAGGCATGCAGATCTTTTCTATGTGACGTGATTCTGCATCTTGGAGTTTTTCAGTTTCGTGTTTTTGCTGCAAGTCTTGGCGGGAAAATGACGATGAAAGCAGCTTTTAACTGGATGAATCATCGAAACAAGTGCGAACACGTGTGTTTGTCCTGATATGACTGCAGCTTCCTCACACACACACACACACATCACAGCAGTGTGTGTGTGTGTGTGTGTGTGTGTGTTGGTCACAGGGTCCTTTTGTGGGTCACAAAGTTACTAAAATAACCTGAAAATCTTGAAATCGCCTCTAGGTACACCACCTGTCTGCCTATTAACCTGTCTGTCTGCCTGCCTGCCTGCCAGTTAAGATGAACATCAGCACTTTTACATTTGGTGTGGTGGAGGGAACAAGCTGGCAGATGTTGACTGGAGACTGAGCAGAGGGGAGTGTGAGGAGAAGCTGCAGGAAGGTGGGGATCAAGAGGAGCAGGAAGCTACAGCAGTGTCCATGACAATTCCACCGTTTTGGGTAAAGTCCTCTTTCCCTGATTTCCCCAGACTGAGACCAGATGTTGGACACCACCATTTCCACCTCTGTACGTCCAGTGGTTCAGCATTTCCTGTTAGCTTAGCATAAAGACTTGAAGTCTATGGGAGTCTATGTTAGCCTGGCTCCTCCCAGCAGCTCTGAAGTGTCTGAGTCACACAGAGGATCATGTGGATCTGAAATTCACAGCTTGGATTCTTTTTCTAAAAATGAGAGTGGTGTACCAGTGTCAGCTTGCTAAACACACACATTTTGTCTGTATGGTGTGTGCAGAGGTGGAGACGCCAGGGACACGTCCCTACCCAACATTCAGCCACTGCTGTACAGTCCCTACCAACAGAAACACTGTCCGTCAGTGTCTAGTCAATGCTGATGGTACACAAAGGGTTAACAGTCGGTCCCTAATATCGCTCATTGATTGGCTCCGCCGTTTCCTGCTAATGTGTGATTGGCTGTCCCCGCTGTCACTCCGTCTGGTTGTAAAAAGCTCCTGAGGACGAGCACAGTGGAGCGGCTTCAGTCCGTGTGCATCTGCAACTGTCAGCTGTTCATGTTTGTTCTGCCTGAGTCACGTCAGCTGGACGGAGTTTAACATCAGCGGCTGCATTTACATTCACATTTGTGTGTGTGTGTGTGTGTGTGTGTGTGTGTGTGTGTATGTGTGTGTGTGTGTGTGTGTGTGTTTGGTAAGAAGGCACAGCCAGGATGGGTCCCAAAAAAAGAAAAGTGGGCATAAGAAGTTTCTTTAGAAGTCAAAGTGGAAGTTACTCAAAGAAAATAGGCCCACTTTATTTATTATATTGCTGATGTGTAGTTAATAATAATGGTGATAATAATAGTCAACTAAGCTATTGATGTTTTTCTTCACTGTTTATTTCGTCAGGTGGCAGTTAGAACAATAGTTCAGCTTCTTTGAAATGAGAGCTTTTATCAGGCACACTGGCCTGTTGTCTCTAGGGAAGCAGGAATGATCCATTTTTACTAACCATGATTTAAAATGTCAAGCTTATAGAAATGTAGAGCCTCAACAGCTTGTAAAGGAGGAGAGGCTGGAGGAGATACCTGTAGGCAGGGCGGCCCGTGGCATAGGCAGTATAGGCAAATGCTAAGGGCGCCATCTGCTGGAGGGGCCAGCCAGAGGAGCGCCGGCTGTGTGTGCGTTTTATTATAAACGGGTGCTTCCCATCCTTAAATGTGATTGACTGAGCCGCGTTCCATGCCGTTGTAAAATCAGTGTAATAAAATGCAGTGCACAAAATATCCCTGCGCCAGTGTAAAAGGACAGAGCGTTGCCTAGCAACCAACTACTCTGCGTTCAACTTCCTCATTTGGTTACATTTGTTTCAAGACTTTTGTAAACAAAATATCAGACTTTGTGGTGAATTTTGATTTGCTGGGTGGCCTGAGCCTGGATGAGTGGTTGGAGGAGGTGCTTGGATATGGAAAGCCGTTTGAGCATACATTCAGATATCCTACTAGTTAACTTTTTTTGCACTCACTAGTGACACTAGTGAGTGCTACTAGTGACACTAGTGATGCCTAAAATATTTACTAGTGTCACTAGTGAATGCCAAAATACTAACTAGTGTCACTAGCGAGGCCTATAATTGTTACTAGTGACACCCCCCCAAAAAAAATCACTAGTAGTACTAGTTGGCTAATTTTTTTTCCACTAGTGTCACTATAGGTCAAAAATCCTCACTAGTGCCACTAGTTAGGGCAAAAATAACCACTAGTGGCACTTGTTGCATCATTTAGATCTTACTAGTGTCACTAGTGAGGCTTACAGTCTTTACTAGTGTCACTAGTTTTAATGGGCTTCTCTTTGGGATACAGCTCATTTGCACACACAAACACACACACTCACGATAGAGGGTGGTTAGACACTGCTGTCGACAAAGGTTCTGATATTAATAACAGGGAGTATGTGACTACAGAACGAAAAAAAGAAACTTTGCTTCCTCCATGTTGCTGTAAATATATCATTTATTCTAAATGTTTATTTTTTTCATTTATTATTTTGATGTTTTCTCTTCCATAATCTGTTTTGATCTGGAGAATCAATGTACTATGCCTTAGTATTTCTTATTTGTTTATGATAATGTAATTAGCAAAAAATTATATCAACCACAGCTAGAACGGGAGAGCTGCCACTCAATAAATGTGGATTTATTGTTTGATTGTAGCTGTTTTATTTTGAAATAGACTTCTATATGACCTGAATAATATCCTAATAAATTAATATTTAATCAAACTCTCAGTTTTAGTCATGGCAAACTGCTAAAATAACTGTTATACCCTAAAAAAATACTGCAAAATACTTCAAAACAGCTCATCACAATTCAGAGCAGGCACTTGAAGGCCTCACAACACATTGACCAATCAATATAATTATCCTGCCTTCTTCATTTGCATGCAGTCCACTAGTCCTACTAGTGGCGCACATTTTCTTCAACTAGTGACACTAGTTAGCTCAAAAATGCTTACTAGTAACACTAGTTGTGCCATTTTTCCCTCACAAGTGTCACTAGTGAGACGCCCCCCCCAAAAAAATTACTAGTGACACTAGTTAACTCAAAAATGCTTACTAGTTACACTAGTTGTGCCATTTTTCATCACTAGTGTCACTAGTGAGACCCAAAATAACCACTGGTGACACTAATTAAAGCATTCTCTGCATTACTGGTGTCACTAGTGATGCCTAAAATCTTTACTAGTGTCGCAAAATTCTCACTGGTGACACTAGTTGCACCTTTTATTTTTAACTAGTGTCACTAGTGAGGACCAAAAATGGTCACAAGTGCCACTAGTAAGGTCAGAAATGGCCGCTAGTGACACTAGTGGCATGCAATTTGACTTTACTAGTGGCACTAGTGCGCGCCACTAGTGACACTAGTGATCATTTTTGGTCCTCACTAGTGACACTAGTACAAACAATTTTTCCTAACTAGTGCTATAGTGGCATGCACTAGTGACACTAGTAAAGTCAAATTGCATGCCACTAGTGTCACAAGCGGTCATTTTTGACCTTACTAGTGGCACTAGTAAAAAACAAAATTAGGCATCTAGTGACACTAGTAAGGACTAAAGGCGTAACTACTGTCACTAGTATTACTAGGAAATCAAACCGAGCGAGCTGATTGGTTTGTTTGAACTTGGGAACCAATAGGAATCTTCTGTTTGGTTACTAGTGACACTAGTGACACTAGTTAGTATTTTGGCATTCACTAGTGACACTAGTAAATATTTTAGGCATCACTAGTGACAGTAGTGAGCATTTTTGGCATTCACTAGTGACACTAGTAAATATTTTTGGCCTCACTAGTGTCACTAGTAGTGTCACAAAAAAAGTAGGATATCTGAATATATGCTCAAACGGCTTTCCATACTTGGATGCTGAATTCACCACCAGCAACAATGTTTTCGCCGGTGTGGTAAAGAAACTCCGCCGAGAAGGACGTGACAAATCTTCCCACCACCAAGCCATAACCGAGGCAGACTGCCAGAAGATGAAGCACTTTCAGGCACGAAGTTCAGACACACCTTGGGGGCTTGTCTGTGAAGTCTGGTTTGACGTGCAGCTTCATGGGACGCAGGGCGAACGAGGGCAACCGCTAATTAAAGCCTAACTCCTTCAGCATTTGCCACGACAAAATTACCTAAAATATGTCACCCTGAATGCACAAAAAAAAGATGATGCTGAAAAAAACATAGAAAGCCTGCAGGGATTCAGCAGCCGGGTAACCCACTGTGTCCGGTGGCCTCCCTGGAGAAATAGCCTACCTCTCCCTGCTGCCTCCTGATCCACCTGCCTTTTATCTCCACCCAAAGCGACACAGTGTGACAGCGCCGATGTATGGTAAATTAACAGTTTACTTTTATTATTATTATTGTTATTGTTACATCCGACATTAGGCATACGTCTGTGTAAAAACGCACGTCGCCAAACCCACAAACGTCTGCGCAAAAGCGCACCTGTCGCGACACGCACACCACCAAAAGAGGAGTCCAAACATAATTGAACACTATTTTAACAATTGTGCTATTAATGGAAATATCCCATTCAACATTAACGAGCCCAAATAGCCTGATGTGACATGATGCTGGCGCTAGATGAAAAAGCAATCTTAGCGTCTGTGTTGCTTGGCAACCATTCTGTCCACTCTATCTTGCTTGGTGGAAGAATGAATAGTTCTCAGTTTTTCTTATGTGTTTATTTTATGGGCTATATGTAGGGTAACCGTTTTATAAAAGCAATAAGCCCCTTTATATTAGGCATGGAGGGGCGCAAGGGAGCATGGGAGTAATTTTGCCTAGGGCGCCAACATAGGCAGAGCCGGCACTGGATGTAGGGGAGGAGATGTTGGAGGAGGTAGAGGAGGAAAAGCTGGAGGAGGTAAAGGAGGAGAAGCTGGAGGAGGAGATACCTGTAGAGGAGGAGAGGCTGGGGGAGATGGAGGAGGAGGGGCTAGGGGAGATACCTGTAGAGGAGAGGCTGGAGGAGGTAAAGGAGGAGATATTGATTTTGTTAATGCTCTTAATTGCTTTTATAATCGTTTTGACATGTTTGATTTTAGTAAGGAAATACAGGAACTAAAGCTTGAACTGTGTGATAATCAGCACTTCTCTGTATCACAGGAGGATGTTGAAAAAACTTTTTTCTGCACAAAGGTTAACAAAAGTCAGGGACCAGATAACATCTGTGGTCGGTTACTGAAAACCTGTGCAAAAGAATTGAGTCCGGTTTTCCACAAGATTTTTAACAGATCCTTAGAAGCGCAGCAGGTCCCCAGGATTTGGAAGGACGATGTGGTTGTCCTGGTCCCTAAATCCAGTCGCCCGACAACACTGAATGATTTTAGACCAGTGGCCTTGACCTCTATTATTATGAAAATCCTTGAAAAACTGGTACGGCTGGAAATCTTGAAAAATACAGAGAGGGGACTGGATCAATTGCAATTTGCTTATAGGCCCAAAGGAGGAGTGGAGGATGCCACACTATGCCCTGCTTAATTTGCTTTTTAAACATCTTGAAGGAAGCGGGTGTCATGCCCGGCTTTTATTCATTGATTTTTCCTCTGCTTTTAACACAATCCAGCCGCATATTTTAACACACAGGCTTTTAGAACATTTTAACTTGAGTGCAAACCTTGTGGGCTGGATTTTAGACTTCTTGACAAACAGGACACAGAGGGTTAGAGTCAATGGGTGCTTATCTGACAAAGTGTGCTCCTCCACGGGCTCACCACAAGGGTGCGTGCTCTCACCCTTGTTATTCATTCTCTACACTAATATGTGTGAGAGCACTTTTAAAAATCGTCTTATCTTAAAGTATGCAGATGATTCTGTGATTGTTAGCCTGCTGCAGGGAAGTGAAAACAATCACGGCCCTGTTGTTGATAATTTTGTCAAGTGGTGTGAAGACTCCCATCTACAGATCAATCTAACAAAGACCAAAGACATGGCCATTGATTTTAGGAAGAATGCCCAAACACCTGAGCCTGTTATGATCAAGGGACAAGTCATGGAACAGGTGCAATCATATAAATATCTCGGGACAATCATTGACTCGACTTTGAACTTTAAAGAGAGCTGCAAAGCTGTGAGCAGGAAGGGACACCAGCGGCTGTTCTGTCTGAGGAAGTTGTCCCGCTTCCATATTGATAGGACCATGATGACACTCTTCTATCATGCTTTTATTGAATCGGTTTTAACTTTTTCACTTGTATCATGGTTCGGAAACCTGCCCCTAAAAGAAAGGAGCTCACTCAACCAGATCATTAAATGGTCTGGTCGGCTGATTGGGGAAACACAGCTGTGCTTGGAGTCGCTGTACACTAAACAGTTGCAGCGGCTCGCCAGCCCCATCCCAAGTGATGCCTCCCATCCTTTAGCGAGTGAGTTCCAGCTGTTGCCATCCGGACGCAGATTCATAGTCCTGAGAACTAGGACCTCATGCTATAAGAACAGCTTTGTCCCTGCTGCTGTCTCTCTTTTAAACAAAATGTAATGCACTTTATTGCTGGGGTCTATTTTGTTATTTATTTATTTCTATTTATTAGAAATTTTACTTGGTATTTATTGTTCCTTGCCTTGTAGGCAATCCTATCTGCTTTGCTTTTCCTATTATCCTGTTCAGTGAGCACTGTGAGTACCTGCTATGTGTTTTTGTGCTGTTTTAACTCGTCCTCTGTGTCTGTCCTGTGTCCATATGTCTGGGTATGTGTGAGATGCCTTCTCCTGTTTACTGCAGAACAAATCTACCTACAGGTACTAATAAAGTCAACTTGAACTTGAACTTGAACTTGAGGCTGGAGGAGGTAGAGGAGGAGAGGCTGGAGGAGATGAAGGAGGAGAAGCTGGAGGAGGAGATAGAGGAGGAGAGGCTGGAGGAGGTAAAGGAGGAGAGGCTGGGGGAGGAGATACATGTAGAGGAGGAGAGGCTGGAAGAGATGGAGGAGAGGCTGTAGTTACCTTTAACTTACAACACAAACCTTCACCCTTGGGTGTGTGTGTGTGTGTGTGTGTGTGTGTGTGTATTGCTGCGTTCCAGGCCACCCGTAACTGGTGATTTACCGGTTGATGTTTGACGTCATGCGGTTTATGTTTTGTACACAAAAATGTCGGCCAAACAGGAGACGGTTGTTCTTCAAGTAGCCAACAGTGAGAAATATTGTATTGGGTAGAGATACAAGTACTTTTTTACGTTTACGTTGTAAATACTACATATATCATTACCTGTTAAGTGTATGAAATTACCTATCTGTCTATCTCTCTCTCTCTCTCTCTCTCTCTCTCTCTATATATATATATATATATATATAGTGACACCTATGGTAGTAGCCCTAGTGCTTGACGTTAATGTTAGTTAGCGTTAACATCTAGTTAACGTTAACGTTAGCTAATGCTCATGTCAACATCTAGCCAGTGGTGATGTAGGCATAGAATATAAAAGAGTACTGCACATTAACGGGGGTTGTTTAGCGGTGTACTGAATCGTTTTCCACTCACTACAGTTTACCTCGACGAAAATATGAGGGTTTTTCTAGACAAGGCAAGAAGCCAGCCCTTCCTGGGTCCCCTTTACATGTCCCCTGACGGTGTCTATTACATAGATGAAGCTCAGACCGTAAGAGCAGCCTTGCATCTTGCACCAGGTAAGTGTAATAATGAACTTTTCAAGGATTAATAACATTAAAAGTGGTCACTGCTTTGTTCAGTCATTGTTGCCATAGTGGTCATTACCATAATGAGAGGATTCCACTATACAGTGTATTGTTGTCAATTGTTACTGTACATTACATATTGTTATTGACATTCCTGAAGGACTGACTACCAGTGAGAGCTGCAGAGAGAAAGAGAGAGTGTGCAGAGAGGGAGAGTGTGGAAGGAGAAGGAGAAGGAGAGTCCAGTGTTGGGGAGGGAGGGCAGGAGGGTGTCTTCAATGTTGAGAACACACAGTTTCTCATAGAGCTGATGAGGCATGTTATAGATAATTTTATACTGAACAACCTAATCTGTATGGATGTGTTCACTGTGTACTTGTCTTGATAAAGGTAGTCTCACACACTTGACAGCTGAAACTATCACAGCTACAACAGTCAATA
>NW_021941776.1:0-34112 GCF_902150065.1 Myripristis murdjan | reverse complement strand
CCTCATCTTAGTGGTTACCTCTTACCATATTGTTGTGTCATTTTTCATGCATCATAGGCTCAGGAAGATGGAGACTTTTGAGAGGATGAAAGGACCATTCAAGCTCATATCCAAAATATGTCTACAGAGATGCTTAAAGTACACTTTGGTAACAATTTTAGTTTATTTTTGGGGTCAAACTGACCCCTAAAAGATGTTAGTAAATTTGAACATAACAGGAGGGTTAATGTGGAAACTTTGTGGTGTTCCCTCACTTTCATCTGATTCTATTCCACTCTCACCATTAGTGCTGTATGTGCCCATATGCTGATTGCTCTCATTGGACCATGCATTATTTTATTGTTTGTAGATAATTAACTGCTTCATCTGGTGCAGTGTAAGTCTACCTTGGATTGATGCTTTTATCTTCTCTCTCTGCCATGTCACCATTGCTGGAGATTACATGATGTGATTATGATGCATAATTACAGTATGATGCGTCTGGCCCGAGTCCTATCATCATGTTGCTGATTCCACAGGACCTATGCTCACTTTTGACTTGTTTTCCCCTTGGACCTACCAAGCCTCTCCTCTTCTGTTGGACTGTCCTCAGAGAGTCTCCCCTCCTTATCCAACATTAGGGTTGACCCGGAGTATGGCGCTTCTTTCCAGATCCTGCTACAGAAAATTTTGGACACATTTGTTGCACCATTGAGTCACCAATAAGGGGTCGCCTTTCCTTTTTGAACTTGTTAGAGACTCACGTAAATCATCCTACAACCAAGAGAGGAATTGTTTACTTAAGGGGATAGTGCAGTCGAAAATGAGATGATTGTTGACCTCAGTATTGTCCAGATTTGTCAACATCAAGCCATTTTGTAAAATACACCTATACAGTAAAAGATAGACACACTCATTTTTGGCAAATGTGAACATTAGGTGAATGCATTTTCTGTTTATTATATACTGAGATACAGTATGTACAGTAGCTATATCTATACAATTAAGATATGCAAACATACATTAACAGACTCATTTTGTGCTTACTCACGTGCTGAACCAATTTTCTCCCACATGAAGGGACATCTGCGTATGAACAGGCTTAAAATCTCTGTATATTGTTTGGCTGAGGGATACCTTGGTTGGGGAGAGAAATAATAGAATAAGTTGAACATGTTGTCTTAAAGTGCCATTATATGGAGTATAATCTCAATTTAAAGCTACAATGTGCAGTAGTTTTCCATAATAATGATAAAAGTAACCTACATTGTTTGGCTGCTGAGGATGTCATACAGTGACAGATCATTTCTCCGAGGGGACAGAAGTTCTGGGTCCTTTGCCTCAAGTGTATCTTTTAATGCTTTGACGAAAGCAAACTGACCCAGTGAAGCAGGTCCAGCTGTTTGCTCATCATGAGGTCTTTGTAATGTGGAAAAATGCAAGAATATGTTAGCCGAGCTGTGTGAAATAGTATGAACAGACTGTAACTAGTAGAGAAATAAGTTTCCTCCCACAAATGACCAGAATTACAGTATCTTGACAGCATTTTACCTGTTCCAATTTTCTTCTTCTTGGTGACAATGATGATGATGGCGATGATGGATGATGACTTCAACTGCTCGAGATACTTGAGGAATTGTGCTTGATTTTTTATTGATGGGATTAATCTCTCTGACATCCTCTCAGAGAGAATTTCGAGGGTTGCTCCATCAATATCATTCTCTTCAAAACAAAAAGGAATACAAGTTATTAAGTTATAAACCCTCTTCAGTTGTTGTTCAAGCTGTGTAACTCATTCTACAAAAAAAAAAAAAAAAAATCAAAACAAGAAACAAATGCATGCATTAAAATAGTCCACCTTCACCATAAAAAGTCCTTAGCTAGAGTCAAGCTTGCTGAAATAAGAAATCATATTTACCTTACCTTAATGCTCTTAAGTTTTTGATCTTCTGTCACTTCAGTCTGGCCTCTAACCACAGTAATCACTATTGATATGTCACACCTGTTTTGCTGAGAAGGGCAGACCATGTGACGCAATCCACATTAAAACCAGCTATTAGCTCCCACATGGCCATTGGCAGGGTCACCAGCTCCCTGACCTGACACACTGAACCTCACCCTTTCCTCTGGGAGATGGGGATTCAAGTCCCGACATTATCATCCCACCAGCGCCTGCACTATCCATACTCAAGGAAAAATAGATGAGGATGGTTAACTGCCCATGTTCCAAAAAGAAAATGCCTTTTCTTTTTTCTTATTTTTTTTGATGGTCATGAGCTCCTCCCTCCAGAGGTTGTAGTTGCATAGCATAACAATATAGCATGGTGGCTCAGTAGGTAACAGCAGTGGTGGATGAGTGGTATCACAGTTATCTTTTACATGGGAGAGCAGGGTTCAAGACTCAGTGCTGGTACCCTGTTTAAGTGTCTTTTCAACAGCAAAATTCTCCCTGGGATGATTATATTTGTTTATTTGCCTCTTTACTGAGCAAGTTTAATTACTTAATGTAGGATGTAGGGTGAGGATCTTATACCCATGCTTTCAACAATACTTGAAGAACTCTTACTTCCAAAAAGGGTTCTCTGGATCAAACGGTTTCTTACCAGAACCTTTTGTGTTACAAAGAACCCTTGAAAAACCCTTTCTTCAAAAAAAGGGTTCTTCAGAAGCAAATGGTTCTGGTTAGAAACTGAGCCCCTCATGAAGAACCCTTTTGGAACCCTTATTTCTAAGAGTGTTGGAATATTACTGTCAGATATTGTTCCCCCTCCGTTCAATATGAAACCAGTGTCACACAACACACATACTTTCTACTGTATCTCCATGTGTGCTTGACCTTTGGTGACCTCTCTCGCCACACATGACCAACAGCCCAAAAGGCCCCTGTTTACACATATCTGGTACAGTACGCGAGCAATTTTGGTCACGCAGGCAAAGAAACCTCCATAACTCCTTCAGGAAGGCTCCCAGAGCTCCGAAACTGCTGTTGTTGGCCTTCTGCCGCCGCGCGGAGCACACTCACGTACACACTACTGTAACTCCATGTGTGCTTGACCTTTGGTGACCTCTCTCGCCACACATGACCAACAGCCCAAAAGGCCCCTATTGACACCCTTTGGTACAGTAACAGTGCACTTTTGAATGCGTAGGCAAAGACACAGCCATCAGCTTGACATCATTAATATTGACAATTACAGCAGGGGGAACACATCCTGACAGCTTGGAGTATTACTGTCAGATACTGTTCCCCCTCTGTTCAATATGACACCAGGGTCACACAACTTTCAAATTCATACTGCTGACTTGTTTGGCCATAACATTTAAATCCTGTGATTTTCAGCTTGATATCATTCAAAATTACCTTTACGGCAGGGGGAACGCATCCTGACAGCTTGGAATTTTAATGTCAGATATTGTTCCCCCCTCCGTTCAATATGAAACCACGGTCACACAACTGTAAAATTCATACTGCTGACTTGTTTGACCATCAAAGCTAAGACATGTGATTTTCAGCTTGATATCATTCAAATTCACCATTACAACAGGGGGAACGCATCCTGACATCTTGGAGTACTACTGTCAGATACTGTTCCCCCTCTGATCAATATGAAATCAGACTCACACAGCTGTAAAATTCATACGACTAACTTGGTTTCCCACAACAGGTAAGTCGTGTGATTTTCAGCTTGATATCATTAAAATGGACCATTTCAGCAGGGGGAACGCATCCTGACAGCTTGGAGTATTACTGTCAGATATTGTTCCCCCTCCGTTCAATATGAAACCAGTGTCACACAACACACATACTTTCTACTGTATCTCCATGTGTGCTTGACCTTTGGTGACCTCTCTCGCCACACATGACCAACAGCCCCAAAAGGCCCCTGTTTACACATATCTGGTACAGTACGCGAGCAATTTTGGTCACGCAGGCAAAGAAACCTCCATAACTCCTTCAGGAAGGCTCCCAGAGCTCCGAAACTGCTGTTGTTGGCCTTCTGCCGCCGCGCGGAGCACACTCACGTACACACTACTGTAACTCCATGTGTGCTTGACCTTGGTGACCTCTCTCGCCACACATGACCAACAGCCCAAAAGGCCCCTATTGACACCCTTTGGTACAGTAACAGTGCACTTTTGAATGCGTAGGCAAAGACACAGCCATCAGCTTGACATCATTAATATTGACAATTACAGCAGGGGGAACACATCCTGACAGCTTGGAGTATTACTGTCAGATACTGTTCCCCCTCTGTTCAATATGACACCAGGGTCACACAACTTTCAAATTCATACTGCTGACTTGTTTGGCCATAACAGGTAAGACATGTGATATTCAGCTTGATATCATTAAAATTCACCATTACAACAGGGGGAACGCATCCTGACATCTTGGAGTACTACTGTCAGATACTGTTCCCCCTCTGATCAATATGAAATCAGACTCACACAGCTGTAAAATTCATACGACTAACTTGGTTTCCCACAACAGGTAAGTCGTGTGATTTTCAGCTTGATATCATTAAAATGGACCATTTCAGCAGGGGGAACGCATCCTGACAGCTTGGAGTGTTACTGTCAGATATTGTTCCCCCTCCGTTCAATATGAAATCAGGGTCACACAACACACATACTTTCTACTGTATCTCCATGTGTGCTTGACCTTTGGTGACCTCTCTCGCCACACATGACCAACAGCCAAAAGGCCCCTGTTTACACATGTCTGGTACAGTACGGGAGCAATTTTGGTCACGCAGGCAAAGAAACCTCCATAACTTCTTCAGGAAGGCTCCCAGAGCTCCGAAACTGCTGTTGTTGGCCTTCTGCCGCCGCGCGGAGCACACTCACGTACACACTACTGTAACTCCATGTGTGCTTGACCTTTGGTGACCTCTCTCGCCACACATGACCAACAGCCCAAAAGGCCCCTGTTTTACACCCTTTGGTACAGTAACAGCGCGCTTTTGACAGTGTAGGCAAAGAAACAGCCATCAGAAAGACATCATTAATATTGACAATTACAGCAGGGGGAACACATCCTGACAGCATGGAGTATTACTGTCAGATACTGTTCCCCCTCTGTTCAATATGACACCAGGGTCACACAACTTTCAAATTCATACTGCTGACTTGTTGGCCATAACATTTAAATCCTGTGATTTTCAGCTTGATATCATTCAAAATTACCTTTACGGCAGGGGGAACAGTATCTGACAGCTTGGAATATTAATGTCAGATATTGTTCCCCCTCCGTTCAATATGAAACCAGGGTCACACAACTGTAAAATTCATACTGCTGACTTGTTTGACCATCAAAGCTAAGACATGTGATTTTCAGCTTGATATCATTAAAATTCACCATTACAACAGGGGGAACGCATCCTGACATCTTGGAGTACTACTGTCAGATACTGTTCCCCCTCTGATCAATATGAAATCAGACTCACACAGCTGTAAAATTCATACGACTAACTTGGTTTCCCACAACAGGTAAGTCGTGTGATTTTCAGCTTGATATCATTAAAATGGACCATTTCAGCAGGGGGAACGCATCCTGACAGCTTGGAGTATTACTGTCAGATATTGTTCCCCCTCCGTTCAATATGAAACCAGTGTCACACAACACACATACTTTCTACTGTATCTCCATGTGTGCTTGACCTTTGGTGACCTCTCTCGCCACACATGACCAACAGCCCAAAAGGCCCCTGTTTACACATATCTGGTACAGTACGCGAGCAATTTTGGTCACGCAGGCAAAGAAACCTCCATAACTCCTTCAGGAAGGCTCCCAGAGCTCCGAAACTGCTGTTGTTGGCCTTCTGCCGCCGCGCGGAGCACACTCACGTACACACTACTGTAACTCCATGTGTGCTTGACCTTTGGTGACCTCTCTCGCCACACATGACCAACAGCCCAAAAGGCCCCTATTGACACCCTTTGGTACAGTAACAGTGCACTTTTGAATGCGTAGGCAAAGACACAGCCATCAGCTTGACATCATTAATATTGACAATTACAGCAGGGGTAACACATCCTGACAGCTTGGAGTATTACTGTCAGATACTGTTCCCCCTCTGTTCAATATGACACCAGGGTCACACAACTTTCAAATTCATACTGCTGACTTGTTTGGCCATAACATTTAAATCCTGTGATTTTCAGCTTGATATCATTCAAAATTACCTTTACGGCAGGGGGAACGCATCCTGACAGCTTGGAATATTAATGTCAGATATTGTTCCCCCTCCGTTCAATATGAAACCACGGTCACACAACTGTAAAATTCATACTGCTGACTTGTTTGACCATCAAAGCTAAGACATGTGATTTTCAGCTTGATATCATTCAAATTCACCATTACAACAGGGGGAACGCATCCTGACATCTTGGAGTACTACTGTCAGATACTGTTCCCCCTCTGATCAATATGAAATCAGACTCACACAGCTGTAAATTCATACGACTAACTTGGTTTCCCACAACAGGTAAGTCGTGTGATTTTCAGCTTGATATCATTAAAATTGACCATTTCAGCAGGGGGAACGCATCCTGACAGCTTGGAGTATTACTGTCAGATATTGTTCCCCCTCCGTTCAATATGAAACCAGTGTCACACAACACACATACTTTCTACTGTATCTCAATGTGTGCTTGACCTTTGGTGACCTCTCTCGCCACACATGACCAACAGCCCAAAAGGCCCCTGTTTACACATATCTGGTACAGTACGCGAGCAATTTTGGTCACGCAGGCAAAGAAACCTCCATAACTCCTTCAGGAAGGCTCCCAGAGCTCCGAAACTGCTGTTGTTGGCCTTCTGCCGCCGCGCGGAGCACACTCACGTACACACTACTGTAACACCATGTGTGCTTGACCTTTGGTGACCTCTCTCGCCACACATGACCAACAGCCCAAAAGGCCCCTATTGACACCCTTTGGTACAGTAACAGTGCACTTTTGAATGCGTAGGCAAAGACACAGCCATCAGCTTGACATCATTAATATTGACAATTACAGCAGGGGGAACACATCCTGACAGCTTGGAGTATTACTGTCAGATACTGTTCCCCCTCTGTTCAATATGACACCAGGGTCACACAACTTTCAAATTCATACTGCTGACTTGTTTGGCCATAACAGGTAAGACATGTGATATTCAGCTTGATATCATTCAAATTCACCATTACAACAGGGGGAACGCATCCTGACATCTTGGAGTACTACTGTCAGATACTGTTCCCCCTCTGATCAATATGAAATCAGACTCACACAGCTGTAAAATTCATACGACTAACTTGGTTGCCCACAACAGGTAAGTCGTGTGATTTTCAGCTTGATATCATTAAAATTGACCATTTCAGCAGGGGGAACGCATCCTGACAGCTTGGAGTGTTACTGTCAGATATTGTTCCCCCTCCGTTCAATATGAAATCAGGGTCACACAACACACATACTTTCTACTGTATCTCCATGTGTGCTTGACCTTTGGTGACCTCTCTCGCCACACATGACCAACAGCCCAAAAGGCCCCTGTTTACACATGTCTGGTACAGTACGGGAGCAATTTTGGTCACGCAGGCAAAGAAACCTCCATAACTTCTTCAGGAAGGCTCCCAGAGCTCCGAAACTGCTGTTGTTGGCCTTCTGCCGCCGCGCGGAGCACACTCACGTACACACTACTGTAACTCCATGTGTGCTTGACCTTTGGTGACCTCTCTCGCCACACATGACCAACAGCCCAAAAGGCCCCTGTTTACACCCTTTGGTACAGTAACAGTGCGCTTTTGACAGTGTAGGCAAAGAAACAGCCATCAGAAAGACATCATTAATATTGACAATTACAGCAGGGGGAACACATCCTGACAGCATGGAGTATTACTGTCAGATACTGTTCCCCCTCTGTTCAATATGACACCAGGGTCACACAACTTTCAAATTCATACTGCTGACTTGTTTGGCCATAACATTTAAATCCTGTGATTTTCAGCTTGATATCATTCAAAATTACCTTTACGGCAGGGGGAACGCATCCTGACAGCTTGGAATATTAATGTCAGATATTGTTCCCCCTCCGTTCAATATGAAACCAGGGTCACACAACTGTAAAATTCATACTGCTGACTTGTTTGACCATCAAAGCTAAGACATGTGATTTTCAGCTTGATATCATTCAAATTCACCATTACAACAGGGGGAACGCATCCTGACATCTTGGAGTACTACTGTCAGATACTGTTCCCCCTCTGATCAATATGAAATCAGACTCACACAGCTGTAAAATTCATACGACTAACTTGGTTTCCCACAACAGGTAAGTCGTGTGATTTCCAGCCTGATATCATTAAAATTGACCATTTCAGCAGGGGGAACGCATCCTGACAGCTTGGAGTATTACTGTCAGATATTGTTCCCCCTCCGTTCAATATGAAACCAGTGTCACACAACACACATACTTTCTACTGTATCTCCATGTGTGCTTGACCTTTGGTGACCTCTCTCGCCACACATGACCAACAGCCCAAAAGGCCCCTGTTTACACATATCTGGTACAGTACGCGAGCAATTTTGGTCACGCAGGCAAAGAAACCTCCATAACTCCTTCAGGAAGGCTCCCAGAGCTCCGAAACTGCTGTTGTTGGCCTTCTGCCGCCGCGCGGAGCACACTCACGTACACACTACTGTAACTCCATGTGTGCTTGACCTTTGGTGACCTCTCTCGCCACACATGACCAACAGCCCAAAAGGCCCCTATTGACACCCTTTGGTACAGTAACAGTGCACTTTTGAATGCGTAGGCAAAGACACAGCCATCAGCTTGACATCATTAATATTGACAATTACAGCAGGGGGAACACATCCTGACAGCTTGGAGTATTACTGTCAGATACTGTTCCCCCTCTGTTCAATATGACACCAGGGTCACACAACTTTCAAATTCATACTGCTGACTTGTTTGGCCATAACATTTAAATCCTGTGATTTTCAGCTTGATATCATTCAAAATTACCTTTACGGCAGGGGGAACGCATCCTGACAGCTTGGAATTTTAATGTCAGATATTGTTCCCCCTCCGTTCAATATGAAACCAGGGTCACACAACTGTAAAATTCATACTGCTGACTTGTTTGACCATCAAAGCTAAGACATGTGATTTTCAGCTTGATATCATTCAAATTCACCATTACAACAGGGGGAACGCATCCTGACATCTTGGAGTACTACTGTCAGATACTGTTCCCCCTCTGATCAATATGAAATCAGACTCACACAGCTGTAAAATTCATACGACTAACTTGGTTTCCCACAACAGGTAAGTCGTGTGATTTTCAGCTTGATATCATTAAAATTGACCATTTCAGCAGGGGGAACGCATCCTGACAGCTTGGAGTATTACTGTCAGATATTGTTCCCCCTCCGTTCAATATGAAACCAGTGTCACACAACACACATACTTTCTACTGTATCTCCATGTGTGCTTGACCTTTGGTGACCTCTCTCGCCACACATGACCAACAGCCCAAAAGGCCCCTGTTTACACATATCTGGTACAGTACGGGAGCAATTTTGGTCACGCAGGCAAAGAAACCTCCATAACTCCTTCAGGAAGGCTCCCAGAGCTCCGAAACTGCTGTTGTTGGCCTTCTGCCGCCGCGCGAAGCACACTCACGTACACACTACTGTAACTCCATGTGTGCTTGACCTTTGGTGACCTCTCTCGCCACACATGACCAACAGCCCAAAAGGCCCCTATTGACACCCTTTGGTACAGTAACAGTGCACTTTTGAATGCGTAGGCAAAGACACAGCCATCAGCTTGACATCATTAATATTGACAATTACAGCAGGGGGAACACATCCTGACAGCTTGGAGTATTACTGTCAGATACTGTTCCCCCTCTGTTCAATATGACACCAGGGTCACACAACTTTCAAATTCATACTGCTGAATTGTTTGGCCATAACATTTAAATCCTGTGATTTTCAGCTTGATATCATTCAAAATTACCTTTACAGCAGGGGGAACGCATCCTGACAGCTTGGAATATTAATGTCAGATATTGTTCCCCCTCCGTTCAATATGAAACCAGGGTCACACAACTGTAAAATTCATACTGCTGACTTGTTTGACCATCAAAGCTAAGACATGTGATTTTCAGCTTGATATCATTCAAATTCACCATTACAACAGGGGGAACGCATCCTGACATCTTGGAGTACTACTGTCAGATACTGTTCCCCCTCTGATCAATATGAAATCAGACTCACACAGCTGTAAAATTCATACGACTAACTTGGTTTCCCACAACAGGTAAGTCGTGTGATTTTCAGCTTGATATCATTAAAATGGACCATTTCAGCAGGGGGAACGCATCCTGACAGCTTGGAGTATTACTGTCAGATATTGTTCCCCCTCCGTTCAATATGAAACCAGTGTCACACAACACACATACTTTCTACTGTATCTCCATGTGTGCTTGACCTTTGGTGACCTCTCTCGCCACACATGACCAACAGCCCAAAAGGCCCCTGTTTACACATATCTGGTACAGTACGCGAGCAATTTTGGTCACGCAGGCAAAGAAACCTCCATAACTCCTTCAGGAAGGCTCCCAGAGCTCCGAAACTGCTGTTGTTGGCCTTCTGCCGCCGCGCGGAGCACACTCACGTACACACTACTGTAACTCCATGTGTGCTTGACCTTTGGTGACCTCTCTCGCCACACATGACCAACAGCCCAAAAGGCCCCTATTGACACCCTTTGGTACAGTAACAGCGCACTTTTGAATGCGTCGGCAAAGACACAGCCATCAGCTTGACATCATTAATATTGACAATTACAGCAGGGGGAACACATCCTGACAGCTTGGAGTATTACTGTCAGATACTGTTCCCCCTCTGTTCAATATGACACCAGGGTCACACAACTTTCAAATTCATACTGCTGACTTGTTTGGCCATAACATTTAAATCCTGTGATTTTCAGCTTGATATCATTCAAAATTACCTTTACGGCAGGGGGAACGCATCCTGACAGCTTGGAATATTAATGTCAGATATTGTTCCCCCTCCGTTCAATATGAAACCAGGGTCACACAACTGTAAAATTCATACTGCTGACTTGTTTGACCATCAAAGCTAAGACATGTGATTTTCAGCTTGATATCATTCAAATTCACCATTACAACAGGGGGAACGCATCCTGACATCTTGGAGTACTACTGTCAGATACTGTTCCCCCTCTGATCAATATGAAATCAGACTCACACAGCTGTAAAATTCATACGACTAACTTGGTTTCCCACAACAGGTAAGTCGTGTGATTTTCAGCTTGATATCATTAAAATTGACCATTTCAGCAGGGGGAACGCATCCTGACAGCTTGGAGTATTACTGTCAGATATTGTTCCCCCTCCATTCAATATGAAACCAGTGTCACACAACACACATACTTTCTACTGTATCTCCATGTGTGCTTGACCTTTGGTGACCTCTCTCGCCACACATGACCAACAGCCCAAAAGGCCCCTGTTTACACATATCTGGTACAGTAGGCGAGCAATTTTGGTCACGCAGGCAAAGAAACCTCCATAACTCCTTCAGGAAGGCTCCCAGAGCTCCGAAACTGCTGTTGTTGGCCTTCTGCCGCCGCGCGGAGCACACTCACGTACACACTACTGTAACTCCATGTGTGCTTCACCTTTGGTGACCTCTCTCGCCACACATGACCAACAGCCCAAAAGGCCCCTATTGACACCCTTTGGTACAGTAACAGTGCACTTTTGAATGCGTAGGCAAAGACACAGCCATCAGCTTGACATCATTAATATTGACAATTACAGCAGGGGGAACACATCCTGACAGCTTGGAGTATTACTGTCAGATACTGTTCCCCCTCTGTTCAATATGACACCAGGGTCACACAACTTTCAAATTCATACTGCTGACTTGTTTGGCCATAACAGGTAAGACATGTGATATTCAGCTTGATATCATTCAAATTCACCATTACAACAGGGGGAACGCATCCTGACATCTTGGAGTACTACTGTCAGATACTGTTCCCCCTCTGATCAATATGAAATCAGACTCACACAGCTGTAAAATTCATACGACTAACTTGGTTTCCCACAACAGGTAAGTCGTGTGATTTTCAGCTTGATATCATTAAAATTGACCATTTCAGCAGGGGGAACGCATCCTGACAGCTTGGAGTGTTACTGTCAGATATTGTTCCCCCTCCGTTCAATATGAAATCAGGGTCACACAACACACATACTTTCTACTGTATCTCCATGTGTGCTTGACCTTTGGTGACCTCTCTCGCCACACATGACCAACAGCCCAAAAGGCCCCTGTTTAAACATGTCTGGTACAGTACGGGAGCAATTTTGGTCACGCAGGCAAAGAAACCTCCATAACTTCTTCAGGAAGGCTCCCAGAGCTCCGAAACTGCTGTTGTTGGCCTTCTGCCGCCGCGCGGAGCACACTCACGTACACACTACTGTAACTCCATGTGTGCTTGACCTTTGGTGACCTCTCTCGCCACACATGACCAACAGCCCAAAAGGCCCCTGTTTACACCCTTTGGTACAGTAACAGCGCGCTTTTGACAGTGTAGGCAAAGAAACAGCCATCAGAAAGACATCATTAATATTGACAATTACAGCAGGGGGAACACATCCTGACAGCATGGAGTATTACTGTCAGATACTGTTCCCCCTCTGTTCAATATGACACCAGGGTCACACAACTTTCAAATTCATACTGCTGACTTGTTTGGCCATAACATTTAAATCCTGTGATTTTCAGCTTGATATCATTCAAAATTACCTTTACGGCAGGGGGAACGCATCCTGACAGCTTGGAATTTTAATGTCAGATATTGTTCCCCCTCCGTTCAATATGAAACCAGGGTCACACAACTGTAAAATTCATACTGCTGACTTGTTTGACCATCAAAGCTAAGACATGTGATTTTCAGCTTGATATCATTCAAATTCACCATTACAACAGGGGGAACGCATCCTGACATCTTGGAGTACTACTGTCAGATACTGTTCCCCCTCTGATCAATATGAAATCAGACTCACACAGCTGTAAAATTCATACGACTAACTTGGTTTCCCACAACAGGTAAGTCGTGTGATTTTCAGCTTGATATCATTAAAATTGACCATTTCAGCAGGGGGAACGCATCCTGACAGCTTGGAGTATTACTGTCAGATATTGTTCCCCCTCCGTTCAATATGAAACCAGTGTCACACAACACACATACTTTCTACTGTATCTCCATGTGTGCTTGACCTTTGGTGACCTCTCTCGCCACACATGACCAACAGCCCAAAAGGCCCCTGTTTACACATATCTGGTACAGTACGGGAGCAATTTTGGTCACGCAGGCAAAGAAACCTCCATAACTCCTTCAGGAAGGCTCCCAGAGCTCCGAAACTGCTGTTGTTGGCCTTCTGCCGCCGCGCGGAGCACACTCACGTACACACTACTGTAACTCCATGTGTGCTTGACCTTTGGTGACCTCTCTCGCCACACATGACCAACAGCCCAAAAGGCCCCTATTGACACCCTTTGGTACAGTAACAGTGCACTTTTGAATGCGTAGGCAAAGACACAGCCATCAGCTTGACATCATTAATATTGACAATTACAGCAGGGGGAACACATCCTGACAGCTTGGAGTATTACTGTCAGATACTGTTCCCCCTCTGTTCAATATGACACCAGGGTCACACAACTTTCAAATTCATACTGCTGACTTGTTTGGCCATAACATTTAAATCCTGTGATTTTCAGCTTGATATCATTCAAATTACCTTTACGGCAGGGGGAACGCATCCTGACAGCTTAGAATATTAATGTCAGATATTGTTCCCCCTCCGTTCAATATGAAACCAGGGTCACACAACTGTAAAATTCATACTGCTGACTTGTTTGACCATCAAAGCTAAGACATGTGATTTTCAGCTTGATATCATTCAAATTCACCATTACAACAGGGGGAACGCATCCTGACATCTTGGAGTACTACTGTCAGATACTGTTCCCCCTCTGATCAATATGAAATCAGACTCACACAGCTGTAAAATTCATACGACTAACTTGGTTTCCCACAACAGGTAAGTCGTGTGATTTTCAGCTTGATATCATTAAAATGGACCATTTCAGCAGGGGGAACGCATCCTGACAGCTTGGAGTATTACTGTCAGATATTGTTCCCCCTCCGTTCAATATGAAACCAGTGTCACACAACACACATACTTTCTACTGTATCTCCATGTGTGCTTGACCTTTGGTGACCTCTCTCGCCACACATGACCAACAGCCCAAAAGGCCCCTGTTTACACATATCTGGTACAGTATGCGAGCAATTTTGGTCACGCAGGCAAAGAAACCTCCATAACTCCTTCAGGAAGGCTCCCAGAGCTCCGAAACTGCTGTTGTTGGCCTTCTGCCGCCGCGCGGAGCACACTCACGTACACACTACTGTAACTCCATGTGTGCTTGACCTTTGGTGACCTCTCTCGCCACACATGACCAACAGCCCAAAAGGCCCCTATTGACACCCTTTGGTACAGTAACAGCGCACTTTTGAATGCGTCGGCAAAGACACAGCCATCAGCTTGACATCATTAATATTGACAATTACAGCAGGGGGAACACATCCTGACAGCTTGGAGTATTACTGTCAGATACTGTTCCCCCTCTGTTCAATATGAAACCAGTGTCACACAACACACATACTTTATACTGTAAGGACATGTGTGCTTGACCTTTGGTGACCTCTCTCGCCACACATGACCAACAGCCCAAAAGGCCCCTATTGACACCCTTTGGTACAGTAACAGTGCACTTTTGAATGCGTAGGCAAAGACACAACCATCAGCTTGACATCATTAATATTGACAATTACAGCACGGGGAACATATCCTGACAGCTTGGAGTATTACTGTCAGATACTGTTCCCCCTCTGTTCAATATGACACCAGGGTCACACAACTTTCAAATTCATACTGCTGACTTGTTTGGCCATAACATTTAAATCCTGTGATTTTCAGCTTGATATCATTAAACCTGACCATTTCAGCAGGGGGAATGCATCCTGACAGCTTGGAGTATTACTGTCAGATATTGTTCCCCCTGTGTTCAATATGAAACCAGTGTCACACAACACACATACTTTCTACTGTAAGGACATGTGTGCTTGACCTTTGGTGACCTCTCTCACCACACATGACCAACAGCCCAATTGGCCCCTGTTGACACCCTCTGGTATAGTAACAGTGCGCTTTTGACAGTGTAGGCAAAGAAACAGCCATCATCTTGACATCATTAATATTGACAATTATAGCAGGGGGAACACATCCTGACAGCTTGGAATATTACTGTCAGATACTGTTCCCCTTCTGTTCAATATGACACCAGGGTCACACAACTTTCAAATTCATACTGCTGACTTGTTTGGCCATAACATTTAAGTCCTGTGATTTTCAGCTTGATATCATTAAGATTGACAATTACAGCAGGCGGAACGCATCCTGACAGCTTGGAGTATTACTGTCAGATACTGTTCCCCCTCCGTTCAATATGAAACCACGGTCACACAACTTTAAAATTCATACTGCTGACTTGTTTGGCCATAACAGGTAAGACATGTGATTTTCAGCTTGATATCATTAAAATTGACCATTACAGCAGGGGGAACGCATCCTGAAAGCTTGCAGTACTACTGTCAGATACTGTTCCCCCTCTGTTCAGTATGAAACCAGACTCACACAGCTGTAAAATTCATATGACTAACTCGGTTGCCCACAACAGGTAAGTCGTGTGATTTTCAATTTGATATCATTAAAATTGACCATTTCAGCAGGGGGAACGCATCCTGACAGCTTGAGTATTACTGTCAGATATTGTTCCCCCTCCGTTCAATATGAAACCAGTGTCACACAACACACATACTTTCTACTGTAGCTCCATGTGTGCTTGACCTTTGGTGACCTCTCTCACCACACATGACCAACAGCCCAATAGGCCCCTGTTGACACCCTCTGGTACAGTAACAGTGCGCTTTTGACAGTGTAGGCAAAGAAACAGCCATCATCTTGACATCATTAATATTGACAATTATAGCAGGGGGAACACATCCTGACAGCTTGGAGTGTTACTGTCAGATATTGGTCCCCCTCCGTTCAATATGAAATCAGGGTCACACAACACACATACTTTCTACTGTATCTCCATGTGTGCTTGACCTTTGGTGACCTCTCTCGCCACACATGACCAACAGCCCAAAAGGCCCCTATTGACACCCTTTGGTACAGTAACAGTGCACTTTTGAATGCGTAGGCAAAGACACAACCATCAGCTTGACATCATTAATATTGACAATTACAGCACGGGGAACATATCCTGACAGCTTGGAGTATTACTGTCAGATACTGTTCCCCCTCTGTTCAATATGACACCAGGGTCACACAACTATCAAATTCATACTGCTGACTTGTTTGGCCATAACATTTAAGTCCTGTGATTTTCAGCTTGATATCATTAAAACTGACCATTTCAGCAGGGGGAACGCATCCTGACAGCTTGGAGTATTACTGTCAGATATTGTTCCCCCTCTGATCAATATGAAACCAGTGTCACACAACACACATACTTTCTACTGTAAGGACATGTGTGCTTGACCTTTGGTGACCTCTCTCACCACACATGACCAACAGCCCAATAGGCCCCTGTTGACACCCTCTGGTATAGTAACAGTGCGCTTTTGACAGTGTAGGCAAAGAAACAGCCATCATCTTGACATCATTAATATTGACAATTATAGCAGGGGGAACACATCCTGACAGCTTGGAATATTACTGTCAGATACTGTTCCCCTTCTGTTCAATATGACACCAGGGTCACACAACTTTCAAAATCCTACTGCTGACTTGTTTGGCCATAACAGGTAAGACATGTGATATTCAGCTTGATATCATTAAAATTCACCATTACAACAGGGGGAACGCATCCTGACATCTTGGAGTACTACTGTCAGATACTGTTCCCCCTCTGATCAATATGAAATCAGACTCACACAGCTGTAAAATTCATACGACTAACTTGGTTTCCCACAACAGGTAAGTCGTGTGATTTTCAGCTTGATATCATTAAAATGGACCATTTCAGCAGGGGGAACGCATCCTGACAGCTTGGAGTATTACTGTCAGATATTGTTCCCCCTCCGTTCAATATGAAACCAGTGTCACACAACACACATACTTTCTACTGTATCTCCATGTGTGCTTGACCTTTGGTGACCTCTCTCGCCACACATGACCAACAGCCCAAAAGGCCCCTGTTTACACATATCTGGTACAGTACGCGAGCAATTTTGGTCACGCAGGCAAAGAAACCTCCATAACTCCTTCAGGAAGGCTCCCAGAGCTCCGAAACTGCTGTTGTTGGCCTTCTGCCGCCGCGCGGAGCACACTCACGTACACACTACTGTAACTCCATGTGTGCTTCACCTTTGGTGACCTCTCTCGCCACACATGACCAACAGCCCAAAAGGCCCCTATTGACACCCTTTGGTACAGTAACAGCGCACTTTTGAATGCGTAGGCAAAGACACAGCCATCAGCTTGACATCATTAATATAGACAATTACAGCAGGGGGAACACATCCTGACAGCTTGGAGTATTACTGTCAGATACTGTTCCCCCTCTGTTCAATATGAAACCAGTGTCACACAACACACATACTTTATACTGTAAGGACATGTGTGCTTGACCTTTGGTGACCTCTCTCGCCACACATGACCAACAGCCCAAAAGGCCCCTATTGACACCCTTTGGTACAGTAACAGTGCACTTTTGAATGCGTAGGCAAAGACACAACCATCAGCTTGACATCATTAATATTGACAATTACAGCACGGGGAACATATCCTGACAGCTTGGAGTATTACTGTCAGATACTGTTCCCCCTCTGTTCAATATGACACCAGGGTCACACAACTTTCAAATTCATACTGCTGACTTGTTTGGCCATAACATTTAAGTCCTGTGATTTTCAGCTTGATATCATTAAAACTGACCATTTCAGCAGGGGGAATGCATCCTGACAGCTTGGAGTATTACTGTCAGATATTGTTCCCCCTCTGTTCAATATGAAACCAGTGTCACACAACACACATACTTTCTACTGTAAGGACATGTGTGCTTGACCTTTGGTGACCTCTCTCACCACACATGACCAACAGCCCAATTGGCCCCTGTTGACACCCTCTGGTATAGTAACAGTGCGCTTTTGACAGTGTAGGCAAAGAAACAGCCATCATCTTGACATCATTAATATTGACAATTATAGCAGGGGGAACACATCCTGACAGCTTGGAATATTACTGTCAGATACTGTTCCCCTTCTGTTCAATATGACACCAGGGTCACACAACTTTCAAATTCATACTGCTGACTTGTTTGGCCATAACATTTAAGTCCTGTGATTTTCAGCTTGATATCATTAAAATTGACAATTACAGCAGGGGGAACGCATCCTGACAGCTTGGAGTATTACTGTCAGATACTGTTCCCCCTCCGTTCAATATGAAACCACGGTCACACAACTTTAAAATTCATACTGCTGACTTGTTTGGCCATAACAGGTAAGACATGTGATTTTCAGCTTGATATCATTAAAATTGACCATTACAGCAGGGGGAACGCATCCTGAAAGCTTGCAGTACTACTGTCAGATACTGTTCCCCCTCTGTTCAGTATGAAACCAGACTCACACAGCTGTAAAATTCATATGACTAACTTGGTTGCCCACAACAGGTAAGTCGTGTGATTTTCAATTTGATATCATTAAAATTGACCATTTCAGCAGGGGGAACGCATCCTGACAGCTTGAGTATTACTGTCAGATATTGTTCCCCCTCCGTTCAATATGAAACCAGTGTCACACAACACACATACTTTCTACTGTATCTCCATGTGTGCTTGACCTTTGGTGACCTCTCTCACCACACATGACCAACAGCCCAATAGGCCCCTGTTGACACCCTCTGGTATAGTAACAGTGCGCTTTTGACAGTGTAGGCAAAGAAACAGCCATCATCTTGACATCATTAATATTGACAATTATAGCAGGGGGAACACATCCTGACAGCTTGGAATATTACTGTCAGATACTGTTCCCCTTCTGTTCAATATGACACCAGGGTCACACAACTTTCAAATTCATACTGCTGACTTGTTTGGCCATAACATTTAAGTCCTGTGATTTTCAGCTTGATATCATTAAAACTGACCATTTCAGCAGGGGGAACGCATCCTGACAGCTTGGAGTATTACTGTCAGATATTGTTCCCCCTCTGATCAATATGAAACCAGTGTCACACAACACACATACTTTCTACTGTAAGGACATGTGTGCTTGACCTTTGGTGACCTCTCTCACCACACATGACCAACAGCCCAATAGGCCCCTGTTGACACCCTCTGGTATAGTAACAGTGCGCTTTTGACAGTGTAGGCAAAGAAACAGCCATCATCTTGACATCATTAATATTGACAATTATAGCAGGGGGAACACATCCTGACAGCTTGGAATATTACTGTCAGATACTGTTCCCCTTCTGTTCAATATGACACCAGGGTCACACAACTTTCAAAATCCTACTGCTGACTTGTTTGGCCATAACAGGTAAGACATGTGATATTCAGCTTGATATCATTAAAATTCACCATTACAACAGGGGGAACGCATCCTGACATCTTGGAGTACTACTGTCAGATACTGTTCCCCCTCTGATCAATATGAAATCAGACTCACACAGCTGTAAAATTCATACGACTAACTTGGTTTCCCACAACAGGTAAGTCGTGTGATTTTCAGCTTGATATCATTAAAATGGACCATTTCAGCAGGGGGAACGCATCCTGACAGCTTGGAGTATTACTGTCAGATATTGTTCCCCCTCCGTTCAATATGAAACCAGTGTCACACAACACACATACTTTCTACTGTATCTCCATGTGTGCTTGACCTTTGGTGACCTCTCTCGCCACACATGACCAACAGCCCAAAAGGCCCCTGTTTACACATATCTGGTACAGTACGCGAGCAATTTTGGTCACGCAGGCAAAGAAACCTCCATAACTCCTTCAGGAAGGCTCCCAGAGCTCCGAAACTGCTGTTGTTGGCCTTCTGCCGCCGCGCGGAGCACACTCACGTACACACTACTGTAACTCCATGTGTGCTTCACCTTTGGTGACCTCTCTCGCCACACATGACCAACAGCCCAAAAGGCCCCTATTGACACCCTTTGGTACAGTAACAGCGCACTTTTGAATGCGTAGGCAAAGACACAGCCATCAGCTTGACATCATTAATATAGACAATTACAGCAGGGGGAACACATCCTGACAGCTTGGAGTATTACTGTCAGATACTGTTCCCCCTCTGTTCAATATGAAACCAGTGTCACACAACACACATACTTTATACTGTAAGGACATGTGTGCTTGACCTTTGGTGACCTCTCTCGCCACACATGACCAACAGCCCAAAAGGCCCCTATTGACACCCTTTGGTACAGTAACAGTGCACTTTTGAATGCGTAGGCAAAGACACAACCATCAGCTTGACATCATTAATATTGACAATTACAGCACGGGGAACATATCCTGACAGCTTGGAGTATTACTGTCAGATACTGTTCCCCCTCTGTTCAATATGACACCAGGGTCACACAACTTTCAAATTCATACTGCTGACTTGTTTGGCCATAACATTTAAGTCCTGTGATTTTCAGCTTGATATCATTAAAACTGACCATTTCAGCAGGGGGAATGCATCCTGACAGCTTGGAGTATTACTGTCAGATATTGTTCCCCCTCTGTTCAATATGAAACCAGTGTCACACAACACACATACTTTCTACTGTAAGGACATGTGTGCTTGACCTTTGGTGACCTCTCTCACCACACATGACCAACAGCCCAATTGGCCCCTGTTGACACCCTCTGGTATAGTAACAGTGCGCTTTTGACAGTGTAGGCAAAGAAACAGCCATCATCTTGACATCATTAATATTGACAATTATAGCAGGGGGAACACATCCTGACAGCTTGGAATATTACTGTCAGATACTGTTCCCCTTCTGTTCAATATGACACCAGGGTCACACAACTTTCAAATTCATACTGCTGACTTGTTTGGCCATAACATTTAAGTCCTGTGATTTTCAGCTTGATATCATTAAAATTGACAATTACAGCAGGGGGAACGCATCCTGACAGCTTGGAGTATTACTGTCAGATACTGTTCCCCCTCCGTTCAATATGAAACCACGGTCACACAACTTTAAAATTCATACTGCTGACTTGTTTGGCCATAACAGGTAAGACATGTGATTTTCAGCTTGATATCATTAAAATTGACCATTACAGCAGGGGGAACGCATCCTGAAAGCTTGCAGTACTACTGTCAGATACTGTTCCCCCTCTGTTCAGTATGAAACCAGACTCACACAGCTGTAAAATTCATATGACTAACTTGGTTGCCCACAACAGGTAAGTCGTGTGATTTTCAATTTGATATCATTAAAATTGACCATTTCAGCAGGGGGAACGCATCCTGACAGCTTGAGTATTACTGTCAGATATTGTTCCCCCTCCGTTCAATATGAAACCAGTGTCACACAACACACATACTTTCTACTGTATCTCCATGTGTGCTTGACCTTTGGTGACCTCTCTCACCACACATGACCAACAGCCCAATAGGCCCCTGTTGACACCCTCTGGTATAGTAACAGTGCGCTTTTGACAGTGTAGGCAAAGAAACAGCCATCATCTTGACATCATTAATATTGACAATTATAGCAGGGGGAACACATCCTGACAGCTTGGAATATTACTGTCAGATACTGTTCCCCTTCTGTTCAATATGACACCAGGGTCACACAACTTTCAAATTCATACTGCTGACTTGTTTGGCCATAACATTTAAGTCCTGTGATTTTCAGCTTGATATCATTAAGATTGACAATTACAGCAGGGGGAACGCATCCTGACAGCTTGGAGTATTACTGTCAGATACTGTTCCCCCTCCGTTCAATATGAAACCACGGTCACACAACTTTAAAATTCATACTGCTGACTTGTTTGGCCATAACAGGTAAGACATGTGATTTTCAGCTTGATATCATTAAAATTGACCATTACAGCAGGGGGAACGCATCCTGAAAGCTTGCAGTACTACTGTCAGATACTGTTCCCCCTCTGTTCAGTATGAAACCAGACTCACACAGCTGTAAAATTCATATGACTAACTTGGTTGCCCACAACAGGTAAGTCGTGTGATTTTCAATTTGATATCATTAAAATTGACCATTTCAGCAGGGGGAACGCATCCTGACAGCTTGAGTATTACTGTCAGATATTGTTCCCCCTCCGTTCAATATGAAACCAGTGTCACACAACACACATACTTTCTATTGTAGCTCCATGTGTGCTTGACCTTTGGTGACCTCTCTCACCACACATGACCAACAGCCCAATAGGCCCCTGTTGACACCCTCTGGTACAGTAACAGTGCGCTTTTGACAGTGTAGGCAAAGAAACAGCCATCATCTTGACATCATTAATATTGACAATTATAGCAGGGGGAACACATCCTGACAGCTTGGAGTGTTACTGTCAGATATTGTTCCCCCTCCGTTCAATATGAAATCAGGGTCACACAATACACATACTTTCTACTGTATCTCCATGTGTGCTTGACCTTTGGTGACCTCTCTCGCCACACATGACCAACAGCCCAAAAGGCCCCTATTGACACCCTTTGGTACAGTAACAGTGCACTTTTGAATGCGTAGGCAAAGACACAACCATCAGCTTGACATCATTAATATTGACAATTACAGCACGGGGAACATATCCTGACAGCTTGGAGTGTTACTGTCAGATACTGTTCCCCCTCTGTTCAATATGACACCAGGGTCACACAACTTTCAAACTCATACTGCTGACTTGTTTGGCCATAACATTTAAGTCCTGTGATTTTCAGCTTGATATCATTAAAACTGATCATTTCAGCAGGGGGAACGCATCCTGACAGCTTGGAGTATTACTGTCAGATATTGTTCCCCCTCTGTTCAATATGAAACCAGTGTCACACAACACACATACTTTCTACTGTAAGGACATGTGTGCTTGACCTTTGGTGACCTCTCTCACCACACATGACCAACAGCCCAATAGGCCCCTGTTGACACCCTCTGGTATAGTAACAGTGCGCTTTTGACAGTGTAGGCAAAGAAACAGCCATCATCTTGACATCATTAATATTGACAGTTATAGCAGGGGGAACACATCCTGACAGCTTGGAATATTACTGTCAGATACTGTTCCCCTTCTGTTCAATATGACACCAGGGTCACACAACTTTCAAATTCATACTGCTGACTTGTTTGGCCATAACATTTAAGTCCTGTGATTTTCAGCTTGATATCATTAAGATTGACAATTACAGCAGGGGGAACGCATCCTGACAGCTTGGAGTATTACTGTCAGATACTGTTCCCCCTCCGTTCAATATGAAACCACGGTCACACAACTTTAAAATTCATACTGCTGACTTGTTTGGCCATAACAGGTAAGACATGTGATTTTCAGCTTGATATCATTAAAATTGACCATTACAGCAGGGGGAACGCATCCTGAAAGCTTGCAGTACTACTGTCAGATACTGTTCCCCCTCTTTTCAGTATGAAACCAGACTCACACAGCTGTAAAATTCATATGACTAACTTGGTTGCCCACAACAGGTAAGTCGTGTGATTTTCAATTTGATATCATTAAAATTGACCATTTCAGCAGGGGGAACGCATCCTGACAGCTTGAGTATTACTGTCAGATATTGTTCTCCCTCTGTTCAATATGAAACCAGTGTCACACAACACACATACTTTCTACTGTATCTCCATGTGTGCTTGACCTTTGGTGACCTCTCTCACCACACATGACCAACAGCCCAATAGGCCCCTGTTGACACCCTCTGGTATAGTAACAGTGCGCTTTTGACAGTGTAGGCAAAGAAACAGCCATCATCTTGACATCATTAATATTGACAATTATAGCAGGGGGAACACATCCTGACAGCTTGGAATATTACTGTCAGATACTGTTCCCCTTCTGTTCAATATGACACCAGGGTCACACAACTTTCAAATTCATACTGCTGACTTGTTTGGCCATAACATTTAAGTCCTGTGATTTTCAGCTTGATATCATTAAGATTGACAATTACAGCAGGGGGAACGCATCCTGACAGCTTGGAGTATTACTGTCAGATACTGTTCCCCCTCCGTTCAATATGAAACCACGGTCACACAACTTTAAAATTCATACTGCTGACTTGTTTGGCCATAACAGGTAAGACATGTGATTTTCAGCTTGATATCATTAAAATTGACCATTTCAGCAGGGGGAACGCATCCTGACAGCTTGGAGTATTACTGTCAGATACTGTTCCCCCTCTGTTCAATATGAAACCAGACTCACACAGCTGTAAAATTCATACGACTAACTTGGTTGCCCACAACAGGTAAGTCGTGTGATTTTCAGCTTGATATCATTAAAATTGACCATTTCAGCAGGGGGAATGCATCCTGACAGCTTGGAGTATTAATGTCAAATATTGTTCCCCCTCCGTTCAATATGAAATCAGGGTCACACAACACACATACTTTCTACTGTATCTCCATGTGTGCTTGACCTTTGGTGACTTCTCTCGCCACACATGACCAACAGCCCAAAAGGCCCCTGTTGACACCCTTTGGTACAGTAACAGTGCGCTTTTGACAGTGTAGGCAAAGAAACAGCCATCAGCTTGACATCATTAATATTGACAATTACAGCAGGGGGAACACATCCTGACAGCTTGGAGTATTACTGTCAGATACTGTTCCCCCTCTGTTCAATATGACACCAGGGTCACACAACTTTCAAATTCATACTGCTGAGTTGTTTGGCCATAACATTTAAGTCCTGTGATTTTCAGCTTGATATCATTAAAAATGACCTTTGCGGCAGGGGGAACGCATCCTGACAGCTTGGAATATTACTGTCAGATACTGTTCCCCCTCTGTTCAATATGAAACCAGGGTCACAAAACTTTAAAATTTATACTGCTGACTTGTTTGGCTATAACAGGTAAGACATGTGATTTTCAGCTTGATATCATTAAAATTGACCATTACAGCAGGGGGAACGCATCCTGACAGCTTGAAGTACTACTGTCAGACACTGCTCCCCCTCTGTTCAATTTGAAACCAGACTCACACATCTGAAAAATTCATACAACTAACTTGGTTGCCCACAACAGGTAAGTTGTTTTATTTTCAGATTGATATCATTAAAACTTCCCCCTCCGTTCAATGTGAAACCAGTGTCACACAACACACATACTTTCTACTGTAAGGACATGTGTGCTTGACCTTTGGTGACCTCTCTCGCCACACATGACCAACAGTCCAAAAGGCTCCTGTTTACACGCTCTGGTACAGTATGGGAGCCATTTTGGGCGCGCAGGCAAAGAAACCTCCATAACTCCTTCAGGAAGGCTCCCAGAGCTTGTTTTTGGCCTTCTGCCGCCGCGCAGAGCACACTCACATACACACTACTGTAACTCCATGTGTGCTTGACCTTTGGTGACCTCTCTCACCACACGTGACCAATAGCCCAAAATGCCCCTTATTAAACCATTTGGTACAGTAACAAAGCCATTTTCTGAGCGCATGGAATTATTATTAGGGCCCGAGCGCTGAGATAGCACGAAGCCCTATTGTTTCCATAAGGTTTATTTTTATTATTCTTTCGCCTCTTTGAACGTGAATAACTCGAATGCCTGTGGACGAAAAGTCACCAAAATCTGCGTGCACGTCATTTCTGGCGATAAATTTGATATTTTATGGGTCTCGCAAAAAGGCGGGGCAAAATGGCTTGACAGCGCCACCTAGAAAATTAGGAATCGCGAGCCCCACGATACAGTTTGTCGTAGAATAATGAAATTTGGTACACTTATTGATCATGACCAGACGCACCAAAAAGTCTCTTGGGGCCACGTCCTAAGTCCAACAGGAAGTTGGCCATCTTGGGTCAAAGTGATTTTGGCGCCGTTTTTGCCGTTTTCAGCCCTCATACTTTCGCGAACTCCTCCTAAAATTTTGACGTCAGCAACTTGAAATTCGGTCAGTATTAAGTACAGGCCTTGGTGATGAAAAGTTATCAAAATCGTGAGTTTTCGACATTGCTGAGGGGGCGTGGCCGGGAGGCGAATTTCGATCCTTCGCCGTGAAAATTGAAACGGCCATAACTCCGGCATACGTGATCCTAAGAGACTCAAAGCTTTTGTGCTTGATAAGAGTCCCGCCCTGAGCACATCCATGTGTCCATATTGGATCGGCGTCATAGCGCCACCTACTGGCGACAGGAAGTTACATGTTTTGCACGTTGACGCCCTGTGAGTGGCACGGTGATGGCATCCGCCTCAAATTCACTCAGCATAACCTCAAGGCCTTGGAGATTGTTTATCCTGACGTTGGTGACCTTTCGTCGAAAGGCGTGGCCATGGTGACGCGGTGAATTTCGATGTGCCGCCATGACATTTCAACGCCTTATAACTTGACCCCACGTGGTCTGATCTCTTTCAAATTTCATACGATTGTTAAGAGTCCCGCCCTGAACACACGTCGGGGTCCGTATTTAGCGCAAGGCATAGCGTCACCTATTGGCCACAGGAAGTATACTTTCGCAAACTCCTCCTACAGATTTGACGTCAGCAACTTGAAATTCGGTCAGTATCAAGTACAGGCCTTGGAGATGAACAGTTATCAAAATCGTGAGTTTTCGCCATTGCTGAGGGGGCGTGGCCAGGCTGCGAATTTCGATCCTTCGCCGTGAAAATCAACACGGCCATAACTTCGGCATCCGTGATCCTAAGAGCCCCAAACCTTTTGTGCTTGATAAGAGTCCCGCGCTGAACACATCCATATGTCAATATTGGATCTGAGGCATAGCGCCACCTACTGGCGACAGGAAGTTAAATGTTTTACACGTCGACGCCATGTGAGTAGCACGGTGATGGCATCCGCTTCAAATTCACTCAGAATAACGTCAAGGCCTTGGAGATTACAAGTTATCAAAACAGTAAGTTTTCGACATTGCTGAGGGGGCGTGGCCGGCGGCCAACTTCGATCCTTTGCCGTGAAAAATGAAACGGCCATAACTCCAGCATACATGACCCTAAGAGAGCCAACCCTTTTGTGCTTGATAAGAGTCCCGCCCTGAACACATCCATGAGTCAATATTGGAGCTGAGGCATAGCGCCACCTACTGGCCATAGGAAGTATCATGCCTCATGACTCCAAAAACATGGGAACGCATCAAAACATTGGGATGCGACTCCTTTGGGCCAGCTGGCATTAAATGCAGGGAAACGCGACCGTCCCCCGACGTACGCGGGGGCGCGAGAGCCCGTTCATTGCTGCTTGCAGCTTTAATTATTTTTATTTTTATTACTCTTACAACTCTTTGAATGCTAATAACTCGCATGTGCGTGGACGAAAAGTCACCAAAATTTGCGTGCATGTCAGTTCTGGCGAAAAATTGGATATTTTAGGGGTCTCGCACAAAGACGGGGCAAAATGGCTCGACAGCGCCACCTAGAAAATTAGGAATCGCGAGCCCCACAAAAAGTCTCTTGGAGCCATGCCCTAAGTCCAACAGGAAGTCGGCCATTTTGGGTCAAAGTTGAGATTTTGGCGCCGTTTTGGCCGTTTTCAGCCCTCGTACTTTCGCGAACTCCTCCGAGAGATTTGATGTCAGCAACTTGAAATTCGGTCAGTATAAAGTACAGGCCTTGGAGATGAAAAGTTATCAAAATCGTGAGTTTTCGCGATTGCTGAGGGGGCGTGGCCAGGCGGCGAATTTCGATCCTTCGCCGTGCAAATTGAAACGGCCATAACTGCGGTACACGTGATCCTAAGAGAGCCAAACTTTTTGTGGTTGATAAGAGTCCTGCCCTGAATGCATCCAGGGGTCCATATTGGATCTGACTCATAGCGCCACCTACTGGCGACAGGACGTTGACGCCCTGTGAGTAGCACGGTGATGGCATCCGCTTCAAATTCACTCAGAATATCCTCAAGGCCTTTCAGACTGTATATCCCGAGGTTGGTCACCTTTCGTCGAAAGGCATGGCCATGGTGACGCGGCGAATTTCGATGTGCCGCCATAACATTTCGACGCCTTATAACTTGACTCCACGTGGTCTGATCCTTTTCAAATTTCAAACGCTTGTTAGCTCGGAAACTGCTGTTGGGGCATGTGTGGGCTCCGCGCGGAGGTTGTGTGATCAACCTACAGTGAGCACGTTCTCCACACGTGACCAACAGCCCAAAAGGCCCCTTATTACACCATTTGGGACAGTAACAGAGCCATTTTGTGAGCGCATGAAATTATTATTGATATTGTTATTGTTATTGTTATTGTTGTTACTGTTATTGTTATTATTGTTATTGTTATTGTTATTATTGTTGTTGTTGTTGTTATTGTTATTATTATTATTATTGTTGTCATCATCATCAGTAATAATGATAATAATATTATTACTGTTATGACTGCTGTTTTTGGACTTCTCTAGCCGCGCAGAAACACACATGTACGTTCTACTGTAACATCATGTGTGATCAACCTGCAGTGAGCACGTTCTCCACACGTGACCAACAGCCCAAAAGGCCCCTTATTACACCATTTAATACAGTAACAGAGCCATTTTGTGAGCGCAGGGAAAGAAACAGCCATAACTCCTTAAGGAAAGCTCCCAGAGCTCCAAAACTACTGTTTTTGGACTTCTCTCGCCGCGCGGAGCACACACATGTACGTTCTACTGTAACATCATGTGTGATCAACCTGCAGTGAGCACGTTCCACACACGTGACCAACAGCCCAAAAGGCCCCTTATTACACCATTTGGAACAGTAACAGAGCCATTTTGTGAGCGCATGAAATTATTATTGTTATTGTTATTGTTATTGTTATTGTTGTTAATGTTATTGTTATTATTGTTATTATTATTATTGTTATTGTTATTGTTATTGTTATTGTTATTGTTATTGTTGTTGTTGTTATTGTTATTATTATTATTATTGTTGTCATCATCATCAGTAATAATGATAATAATATTATTACTGTTATGATTGCTGTTTTTGGACTTCTCGAGCCGCGCGGAAACACACATGTACGTTCTACTGTAACATCATGTGTGATCAACCTGCAGTGAGCACGTTCCACACACGTGACAAACAGCCCAAAAGGCCCCTTATTACACCATTTAATACAGTAACAGAGCCATTTTGTGAGCGCAGGGAAAGAAACAGCCATAACTCCTTAAGGAAAGCTCCCAGAGCTCCAAAACTACTGTTTTTGGACTTCTCTCCGCCGCGCGGAGCACACACATGTACGTTCTACTGTAACATCATGTGTGATCAACCTGCAGTGAGCACGTTCCACACACGTGACCAACAGCCCAAAAGGCCCCTTATTACACCATTTGGGACAGTAACAGAGCCATTTTGTGAGCGCAGGGAAAGAAACAGCCATAACTCCTTAAGGAAAGCTCCCAGAGCTCCAAAACTACTGTTTTTGGACTTCTCTCGCCGCGCGGAGCACACACATGTAAGTTCTACTGTAACATCATGTGTGATCAACCTGCAGTGAGCACGTTCCACACACGTGACCAACAGCCCAAAAGGCCCCTTATTACACCATTTGGGACAGTAACAGAGCCATTTTGTGAGCGCATGAAATTATTATTGTTATTGTTATTGTTATTGTTATTGTTATTGTTATTATTGTTATTGTTATTGTTATTGTTATTGTTATTGTTATTGTTATTGTTATTGTTGTTGTTGTTATTGTTATTATTATTGTTGTCATCATCATCAGTAATAATGATAATAATATTATTACTGTTATGATTGCTGTTTTTGGACTTCTCTAGCCGCGCGGAGCACACACATGTACGTTCTACTGTAACATCATGTGTGATCAACCTGCAGTGAGCACGTTCTCCACACGTGACCAACAGCCCAAAAGGCCCCTTATTACACCATTTAATACAGTAACAGAGCCATTTTGTGAGCGCAGGGAAAGAAACAGCCATAACTCCTTAAGGAAAGCTCCCAGAGCTCCAAAACTACTGTTTTTGGACTTCTCTCGCCGCGCGGAGCACACACATGTACGTTCTACTGTAACATCATGTGTGATCAACCTGCAGTGAGCACGTTCTCCACACGTGACCAACAGCCCAAAAGGCCCCTTATTACACCATTTAATACAGTAACAGAGCCATTTTGTGAGCGCAGGGAAAGAAACAGCCATAACTCCTTAAGGAAAGCTCCCAGAGCTCCAAAACTACTGTTTTTGGACTTCTCTCGCCGCGCGGAGCACACACATGTAAATTCTACTGTAACATCATGTGTGATCAACCTGCAGTGAGCACGTTCCACACACGTGACCAACAGCCCAAAAGGCCCCTTATTACACCATTTGGGACAGTAACAGAGCCATTTTGTGAGCGCAGGGAAAGAAACAGCCATAACTCCTTAAGGAAAGCTCCCAGAGCTCCAAAACTACTGTTTTTGGACTTCTCTCGCCGCGCGGAGCACACACATGTAAGTTCTACTGTAACATCATGTGTGATCAACCTGCAGTGAGCACGTTCCACACACGTGACCAACAGCCCAAAAGGCCCCTTATTACACCATTTGGGACAGTAACAGAGCCATTTTGTGAGCGCATGAAATTATTATTGTTATTGTTATTGTTGTTATTATGTTTATTGTTATTGTTATTGTTATTGTTGTTGTTATTGTTATTGTTATTGTTATTGTTATTGTTATTGTTATTGTTATTATTGTTATTATTGTTATTGTTATTGTTATTGTTGTTGTTATTGTTATTATTATTATTAATGTTGTCATCATCATCAGTAATAATGATAATAATATTATTACTGTTATAACTGCTGTTTTTGGCCTTCTCTAGCTGCGCGGAGCACACACATGTACGTTCTACTGTAACATCATGTGTGATCAACCTGCAGTGAGCACGTTCTCCACACGTGACCACAGCCCAAAAGGCCCCTTATTACACCATTTAATACAGTAACAGAGCCATTTTGTGAGCGCAGGGAAAGAAACAGCCATAACTCCTTAAGGAAAGCTCCCAGAGCTCCAAAACTACTGTTTTTGGACTTCTCTCGCCGCGCGGAGCACACACATGTAAATTCTACTGTAACATCATGTGTGATCAACCTGCAGTGAGCACGTTCCACACACGTGACCAACAGCCCAAAAGGCCCCTTATTACACCATTTGGGACAGTAACAGAGCCATTTTGTGAGCGCAGGGAAAGAAACAGCCATAACTCCTTAAGGAAAGCTCCCAGAGCTCCAAAACTACTGTTTTTGGACTTCTCTCGCCGCGCGGAGCACACACATGTAAATTCTACTGTAACATCATGTGTGATCAACCTGCAGTGAGCACGTTCCACACACGTGAGCAACAGCCCAAAAGGCCCCTTATTACAACATTTGGGACAGTAACAGAGCCATTTTATGAGCGCATGAAATTATTATTGTTATTGTTATTGTTATTATTGTTACTGTTATTGTTATTATTGTTATTGTTATTGTTATTGTTATTGTTGTTGTTATTGTTATTGTTATTGTTATTGTTATTGTTGTTATTGTTATTGTTATTGTTATTGTTATTGTTATTGTTATTGTTGTTGTTATTGTTATTATTATTATTAATGTTGTCATCATCATCAGTAATAATGATAATAATATTATTACTGTTATAACTGCTGTTTTTGGCCTTCTCTAGCTGCGCGGAGCACACACATGTACGTTCTACTGTAACATCATGTGTGATCAACCTGCAGTGAGCACGTTCTCCACACGTGACCAACAGCCCAAAAGGCCCCTTATTACACCATTTAATACAGTAACAGAGCCATTTTGTGAGCGCAGGGAAAGAAACAGCCATAACTCCTTAAGGAAAGCTCCCAGAGCTCCAAAACTACTGTTTTTGGACTTCTCTCGCCGCGCGGAGCACACACATGTAAGTTCTACTGTAACATCATGTGTGATCAACCTGCAGTGAGCACGTTCCACACACGTGACCAACAGCCCAAAAGGCCCCTTATTACAACCATTTGGACTACCGTAACAGAGCCATTTGTGAGCGCAGGGAAAGAAACAGCCATAACCTCCTTAGGAAAGCTCCCAGAGCTCCAAACTACTGTTTTTGGACTTCTCTTCGCCGCCGCGGAGCACACACATGTAAAGTTCTACTGTAACATCATGTGTGATCAACCTGCGTGAGCACGTCTCCACAACGTGAGCCAACAGCCCAAAAGGGCCCCTTATTACACCATTTGGGACAGTAACAGAGCCATTTTGTGAGCGCATGAAATTATTATTATTGTATTGTTATTGTTATTGTTATTATTGTTACTGTTATTGTTATTTATTGTTATTGTTATTGTTATTGTTATGTTATTGTTTTGTTATGTTATTGTTATTGTTATTGTTGTTATTGTTATTATTGTTATTGTTATTGTTATTGTTATTGTTATTGTTATTGTTATTATTGTTGTTATTAGAACAGCCATAACTCCTTAAGGAAAGCTCCCAGAGCTCCAAAACTACTGTTTTTGGACTTCTCTCGCCGCGCGGAGCACACACATGTAAGTTCTACTGTAACATCATGTGTGATCAACCTGCAGTGAGCACGTTCTCCACACGTGACCAACAGCCCAAAAGGCCCCTTATTACACCATTTAATACAGTAACAGAGCCATTTTGTGAGCGCAGGGAAAGAAACAGCCATAACTCCTTAAGGAAAGCTCCCAGAGCTCCAAAACTACTGTTTTTGGACTTCTCTCGCCGCGCGGAGCACACACATGTAAGTTCTACTGTAACATCATGTGTGATCAACCTGCAGTGAGCACGTTCCACACACGTGACCAACAGCCCAAAAGGCCCCTTATTACACCATTTAGGACAGTAACAGAGCCATTTTGTGAGCGCAGGGAAAGAAACAGCCATAACTCCTTAAGGAAAGCTCCCAGAGCTCCAAAACTACTGTTTTTGGACTTCTCTCGCCGCGCGGAGCACACACATGTAAGTTCTACTGTAACATCATGTGTGATCAACCTGCAGTGAGCACGTTCCACACACGTGACCAACAGCCCAAAAGGCCCCTTATTACACCATTTAATACAGTAACAGAGCCATTTTGTGAGCGCAGGGAAAGAAACAGCCATAACTCCTTAAGGAAAGCTCCCAGAGCTCCAAAACTACTGTTTTTGGACTTCTCTCGCCGCGCGGAGCACACACATGTAAGTTCTACTGTAACATCATGTGTGATCAACCTGCAGTGAGCACGTTCCACACACGTGACCAACAGCCCAAAAGGCCCCTTATTACACCATTTGGGACAGTAACAGAGCCATTTTGTGAGCGCAGGGAAAGAAACAGCCATAACTCCTTAAGGAAAGCTCCCAGAGCTCCAAAACTACTGTTTTTGGACTTCCCTCGCCGCGCGGAGCACACACATGTAAGTTCTACTGTAACATCATGTGTGATCAACCTGCAGTGAGCACGTTCCACACACGTGAGCAACAGCCCAAAAGGCCCCTTATTACACCATTTGGGACAGTAACAGAGCCATTTTGTGAGCGCATGAAATTATTATTGTTATTGTTATTGTTATTATTGTTACTGTTATTGTTATTATTGTTATTGTTATTGTTATTGTTATTGTTATTGTTATTGTTATTGTTATTGTTATTGTTATTGTTATTGTTGTTGTTATTGTTATTGTTATTGTTATTGTTGTTGTTATTGTTATTATTATTATTATTGTTGTCATCATCATCAGTAATAATGATAATAATATTATTACTGTTATAACTGCTGTTTTTGGCCTTCTCTAGCTGCGCGGAGCACACACATGTACGTTCTACTGTAACATCATGTGTGATCAACC
>NW_021941775.1:32500-34322 GCF_902150065.1 Myripristis murdjan | reverse complement strand
CCCTGACGTCCCGCCGGGCGCTCAGGACCTGAATGTTGTTTTGGTTATCAGAGTGGAGGAATGATTCCTTCATTGTCTCAATGAGTTGATTTTGAATTGTGCTGATTTGAACAAATCGATGATTGTGCTGATATCAGCCTGACGCGAGACAGCATAACATGTTCAAACTGTCTGTATGAATCCATTAAGATTTCCAATTCAGCTGGGGTGAAAAACGCAGCCCGACGCTTCCCCATTGCCATGGTGACTCGTCAAATCTGGGCTCCATGGACGCTGTCTTTTTACAGCTGTGGGTCACGCGCTTAACTGCAGCTTCCCTCAGCGTCCTGTTCGTCTGCACACAACAAAACCACTGTTTGCTTCTGATTGTCCTTGTTGACTCACATGTTACTGGAACTGAGTGTTTGGGAAGGAATCAAGATTTTCAGGTTCTGATCAGTTTGTTTATGGTTTTGGCTGATATGTTTCATGTTGCAGACAAACTGGGTGTTGTGCAGAGTGGCTGTGCTGTTTGGTTCATTGTGTGACGTGTTTAGAAAAAAGGAGCTGTTTTCAAAATTGTGTGTAAACAATTGAAAAAAACTGTAATTTCATGCAGCACTGGTTGACCATGTGTTGAGCCACGGCCTGGCGCTGAGCTGTGGCATCTGTCATAAGGATATTTCTACAAGAAAACAGATGAAAATAAATAAATAAAAATCTGTCAACAGTTACTGTAATCAGCTGCTCACTGTGTTGTATGAACCATATCAGCACTTTTGATGCCCCTTCCTGTGTCCTTTTACTGCAGCCTACATGTCTTTTTTTTCTGTACAGTCCTGAGTTTTCACAAGGAGCACACTGTCATTCAAAATCCTAAAATTAATTGCCCTACCATGCAAACTGACTCATCACCTGGGCAACACCTGTCACACAGTTTTAGAATTAGCAATCAGAGTTTTAGCATAAATGGGCAACAGGTGAGCTCTTCTGTTTTGGAGCAATGCCAACATCAGAAACAGAGGCAGAGGAGTGAGAGGAGGAGGAGGAGGAGGAGGAGGAGGAGGAGGAAGGCCAAGGACCGTGATCTCTGATGAGATCTGAGCCACTTTGGTTAGGGTGTCGACCGCGGTCTGACAGTGAGGGAGGCTGGCCAAAGAGTACAGCCACATTTGAGCAGGTACCCTGTAGCATCCATCATCTGGACTTTCCAAAATGAGAATAGGTAAGAAATCTACTCTCACTAGACAACTGCAGTACTGCATATCAATACAGTACTCAATGAGTACAGTAGTACAGTAAGTATTGCCTGTTGACTGTTCTGGGACTGTAAAAATAAAGTATGTTTCAAGTATTTGGCAAATGTATTCCTACTTTGTATTCCTACACAGTATTTACAGTATTTGTATTGCAGAACTGAAAAATGACCAACATGAGGTGGTCGGGAACGTCTTCAGTCTCCTGAACAGGAAACTGAAATCATGAACTTTACGGCAAATACAAAGAAAAATAATAGAAAACAGTGAGATATTTCAAAATATTGATAGGGTAAGCTTATCAACACTGGACCGTGTCTTGTGCAGAAATAATCTACAGGGTTCCATTTGAACACAATTCAGAAAGAGTCAAAGAACTGCGATATAACTTTGTGCAAGTAAGTCCTATACAATCCCACAACTGATGTATACTCTCAACACTGTATAAATTATACTTATTTCAGTATTGTAATCATAATGACTGTGCTTCACAATAGGCAGCACTCCATGTCCATTTCTGATCTTGTCCTGTGTTTCAGAGAGTCCTGCAGTGGAGCTCCAGCTCATCTTCAACCTCACAAAAAGAC
>NW_021941775.1:17500-27500 GCF_902150065.1 Myripristis murdjan | reverse complement strand
AATATATATGGAAGAAAAACTGTGTAGTTAACAGGGGCAGCGCCAGACACCATGACTGGAAAAAAGACATCACTGTATGGGACACATTGTTTGACTGACAGGTGATCAGGTTGGGTTTCCATGACGCTGCCAAACGGTGCCAATCTCCTTTGATCTGACATCAGTTGTGACGGCACAGTCGATATGGAGATACGTTTATGTGCTGACTGAGATAGTAGCATTGAATAGTGGTTTCTGTGGGTATTTATTGCATTGTTAATGTGCCTGACATTCTGGAAACCTGCCTGTGAGGTTGTGGTGACGTGTGCGCACTGCCTGCCTGTCAGCCAAACTTCCACTGCGCCTGCCCCGCTGCGCCTTGCGCCGAAAGTAGACGTGGTTTCAGGAGGCGAGCTTTTGGCGCACCTCGGCGAAGCCTTTTGGCACGAAACTGTCACTGCGCCAAGCTGAATCTGTCGACACCTCCCCCCGCTGCGCCGCCACTCCCATCTCGGCGCAGATCCGTCTGCGAAACTTGGAAACCGTTCGCCTCGCGCGTTGCGCTGGTCGAAACTAGCTCTGCGCAGGGTGCGCCTCACTGCGCCACCCTGCGCTGCGCTGGGAAACTAGAGCCCGATGTATGTGGTAAACATGATGATAGATCAGACATAGATGATTGTTTTTCTTCAATAATATGGAAACTTTTATTCAACTTAAAACTTAAAACACGGTGGTTAGAAAAAAAAAACCCTTTTATTCCATTTCCTAAACAGTGGTTGGTAAGTCTGGTCTCAGTGACAGTTCAGCTCACAGGAGGAGCAGAAACACAGCAGAGAGCAGATCCGTCACCTCAAATGTTTCCTCTCGTCCTAAAATGAGCAGCAAAGGTCGGCTCAGTGTCGTTAGGAGCTCCAGTTTCCACAGAACCTCTGATCCGGGCTGGAGGCCTGATCTGGGCTGGAGGTCTGATCCGGGCTGGAGGCCTGATCTGGGCTGGAGGTCTGATCCGGGCTGGAGGCCTGATCTGGGCTGGAGGTCTGATCCGGGCTGGAGGTCTGATCTGGGCCGGAGGTCTGACCCGGGCCGGAGGTCTGGTCCGGGCCGGAGGTCTGATCCGGGCTGGAGGTCTGATCCGGGCTGGAGGTCTCCTCCTGCGTCTGAGCGCTGAAGCAGAGGCAGTGTGTCCACAGTCTTTTGCAGCGCCCCTGTTATTACTGATCCGTTTAGAGTGATGTCATCCTCAGTCACTTCTTCCCCCACAATCACCAGGAGAATGTCCCTCTGGGCTTCCATACCTGCAGCACTGCGTAATGCAGCAGGTTGTTCAGAGCTTTATCGTTTCTGTTAGATTGATGTTACCTGACACCTGTGCCACCTGTGAAGCTGATCGAGCTCCAGGTGCAGGTGCAGGTCCAGGTCCAGGTGGAGGTACAGCTCCAGGTGCAGGTGCAGCTCCAGGTGGAGGTGCAGCTCCAGGTGCAGGTGCAGGTGCAGCTCCAGGTGCAGGTGAAGGTGCAGCTCCAGGTACAGCTCCAGGTGCAGGTGCAGGTGCAGCTCCAGGTGCAGGTGAAGGTGCAGCTCCAGGTGCAGCTCCAGGTGGAGGTGCAGGTGCAGCTCCAGGTGCAGGTGCAGGTGGAGGTGCAGCTCCAGGTGCAGGTGTAGTGAGTGTGTGAGTGTGTGAGTTAGGGATGAGCGAGTACACCGCATCTGTAAGCCAGAAGTGGGTGGGGCTTAACCGGTATGTTACTTTAAGCCTGAAGTTGATGCGGGTCGATCAGAAGTTGCTATATTTATTGTTTATTGGAAAACTGTTTCCAGAACAGCCTCAGAAGCTTCAGATCAAAGTTTCTGATCACAACAGGAAACAAACTCTTTACAGAACAAGTTTTTTACAAACACAGAACGTGAATATTCTTAAGTGAATCAATGAATACAACATATGCAGCAGGTAATTATGAAGTACTGAGTGAAATGCAATGAACAAGAGTTTTCATAACATACACTATATTACCAAAAGTATTCGCTCACCTGCCTTTACTCATACTATGAACTGAAGTGCCATCCCATTCCTAACCCATAGAGTTCAATATGATGTCGGTCCACCTTTTGCAGCTATTACAGCTTCAACTCTTCTGGGAAGACTGTCCACAAGGTTGAGGAGAGTGTTTATAGGAATTTTTGACCATTCTTCCAAAAGCGCATTGGTGAGGTCACACACTGATGTTGGTGGAGAAGGCCTGGCTCTCAGTCTCCGCTCTAATTCATCCCAAAGGTGTTCTATCGGGTTCAGGTCAGGACTCTGTGCAGGCCAGTCAAGTTCATCCACACCAGACTCTGTCATCCATGTCTTTATGGACCTTGCTTTGTGCACTGGTGCACAGTCATGTTGGAAGAGGAAGGGGCCCGCTCCAAACTGTTCCCACAAGGTTGGGAGCATGGAATTGTCCAAAATGTTTTGGTATCCTGAAGCATTCAAAGTTCCTTTCACTGGAACTAAGGGACCAAGCCCAGCTCCTGAAAAACAACCCCACACCATAATTCCTCCTCCACCAAATTTCACAGTCGGCACAATGCAGTCTGAAATGTACCGTTCTCCTGGCAACCTCCAAACCCAGACTCGTCCATCAGATTGCCAGATGGAAAAGCGTGATTCATCACTCCAGAGAACGCGTCTCCACTGCTCTAGAGGCCAGTGGCGGCGTGCTTTACACCATTGCATCCGACGCTTTGCATTGCACTTGGTGATGTGTGGCTTGGCTGCAGCTGCTCGGCCATGGAAACCCATTCCATGAAGCTCTCTGCGTACTGTACTTGGGCTAATCTGAAGGTCACATGAAGTTTGTAGCTCTGTAGCAATTGACTGTGCAGAAAGTCGGCGACCTCTTTGCACTATGCGCTTCAGCATCCGCTGACCCCTCTCCGTCACTTTACGTGGCCTACCACTTCGTGGCTGAGTTGCTGTTGTTCCCAAACGCTTCCATTTTGTTATAATAGAGCTGACAGTTGACTGTGGAATATTTAGGAGCGAGGAAATTTCACGACTGGATTTGTTGCACAGGTGGCATCCTATGACAGTTCCACGCTGGAATTCACTGAGCTCCTGAGAGCGGCCCATTCTTTCACAAATGTCTTGTTTCACAGTCTGCATGCCTGAGTGCTTGATTTTATACACCTGTGGCCAGGCCAAGTGATTAGGACACCTGATTCTGATCATTTGAATGGGTGAGCGAATACTTTTGGTAATATAGTGTAACTTCCTTTTTTTAATTTTTAATTAATTTTCTATTTTTTATGATCAAATGGTGGGATTTCTTTTGTTTTTTGTTTGTTTTACTACCTAACGTTCTTGTCTGGGAGAGTTTTTTTTTTTCCACACAAAGTTATTAATAATGTTGATTATGGTGTGTGTGTGTGTGTGTGTGTGTGTGTGTGTGTGTGTGTGTGTGTGTGTGTGTGTGCTCTGGCCTGGGCTGTCAGAGAAACACGCTGCTCTTCAAACACAACATCAACTTTGCTGAGCTCCACAGATCAGCTGTTAGTGGGAGGAGCAGAGACTGCAGAGTCTGTACTGCGTCTGTACTGCGTCTGTACTGCGTCTGTACTGGGTCTGTGCTGGGTCTGTGCTGGGTCTGTACTGCGTCTGTACTGCGTCTGTACTGGGTCTGTACTGGGTCTGTGCTGCGTCTGTGCTGGGTCTGTACTGCGTCTGTACTGCGTCTGTACTGGGTCTGTACTGCGTCTGTACTGGGTCTGTGCTGGGTCTGTACTGGGTCTGTGCTGGGTCTGTACTGGGTCTGTACTGGGTCTGTACTGGGTCTGTACTGGGTCAGATTAAAGGCTGATTCTCAGCAGTATCATCATCCACAGCAGCTTGTAGGATGAACGAGGATCTTCTCTTCCAGGTCATGAAATGTCGTGATCCATGTGACGGCAGCGGCGTGGCGGCGGCGTGGCAGAGCTCGGTGCAGAGCTGCCACGCCGCCGCCACGCCGCCGCCACGCCGCCGCCACGCCGCCGCCACGCCGCCGCCTCGCCGCCGCCTCGCCGCCGCCTCGCCGCCGCCTCGCCGCCGCCTCGCCGCCGCCTTGCCGCCACGCCGCCACCTCGATCGTCACAGCTCACTGCGGTTCTCCGTTCACTTCTGGTCGGTTCTTCACAGAACGTCTGGCCTGCCAGTGACCTGCCTGTCACGCTGCAGCAGCTCCAGCTGCCATCACGATCAGGATTCGTTCATTTCAAACTGGTGTCTTGGAAACTTGAAATCTCGGCGATGATGCGGCGCTCTCGGCGTTCATCTGGAGAAACGAAAGTTTCCAAGAGGAAGAAACTCTTCATTTCCTCTGCAGGGAACCGAGGAGGAGCGTCCGTGTTCCTGCGCTGATGAAGCTCAGACGTCCCGTTTCCTGTGAAGGCAGCACGGAGCTGCAGCCCGTCAGGAAGCTGACACAAACGCCGAGGGAGGAGAGGCGTTGCTATGGAAACGGTACACAGTCTGGGCCGGTCTTAGTGGTGTAAACTGGCAGATTGTTTACAGGCTGTTTACAGGTTTATATCTTTAGATTAAAGGTTGTTTACAGGTCACTTATATGTTTACAGGCTGTTTACAGGTTGTTTACAGGCTGTTTACAGGCTGTTTACACGTTGTTTACAGGCTGTTTACATGTTGTTTACAGGTTGTTTACAGGTTGTTTACAGGTTGTTTACTGGCTGTTTACAGGCTGTTTACATGTTGTTAACAGGTCATTTCTGCGTTTACAGGCTGTTTACAGGCTGTTTACATGTTGTTTACAGGTTGTTTACAGGTTGTTTACAGGCTGTTTACAGGTTGTTTACAGGCTGTTTACAGGCTGTTTACAGGTTGTTTACAGGCTGTTTACATGTTGTTAACAGGTCATTTCTGCGTTTACAGGCTGTTTACAGGCTGTTTGCATGTTGTTAACAGGTCATTTCTGCGTTTACAGGCTGTTTACAGGCTGTTTACATGTTGTTTACAGGTTGTTTACAGGCTGTTTACAGGCTGTTTACAGGTTGTTTACAGGCTGTTTACATGTTGTTAACAGGTCATTTCTGCGTTTACATGTTGTTTACAGGCTGTTTACATGTTGTTTACAGGTTGTTTACAGGCTGTTTACAGGCTGTTTACAGGTTGTTTACAGGCTGTTTACAGGCTGTTTACAGGTTGGTTACAGGCTGTTTACAGGCTGTTTACAGGCTGTTTACAGGTTGTTTACAGGCTGTTTACATGTTGTTAACAGGTCATTTCTGCGTTTACAGGCTGTTTACAGGCTGTTTACAGGCTGTTTACAGGTTGTTTACAGGTTGTTTACAGGCTGTTTACAGGCTGTTTACAGGTTGTTTACAGGCTGTTTACATGTTGTTAACAGGTCATTTCTGCGTTTACAGGCTGTTTACAGGTTGTTTACAGGCTGTTTACAGGCTGTTTACAGGTTGTTTACAGGCTGTTTACATGTTGTTAACAGGTCATTTCTGCGTTTACAGGCTGTTTACAGGCTGTTTACATGTTGTTTACAGGTTGTTTACAGGCTGTTTACAGGCTGTTTACAGGTTGTTTACAGGCTGTTTACAGGCTGTTTACATGTTGTTTACAGGCTGTTTACAGGTTGTTTACAGGCTGTTTACAGGCTGTTTACAGGCTGTTTACAGGTTGTTTACAGGCTGTTTACAGGCTGTTTACATGTTGTTTACAGGCTGTTTACAGGCTGTTTACAGGCTGTTTACAGGTTGTTTACAGGCTGTTTACAGCTGTTTACAGGTTGTTTACAGGCTGTTTACATGTTGTTAACAGGTCATTTCTGCGTTTACAGGCTGTTTACAGGCTGTTTACATGTTGTTTACAGGTTGTTTACAGGCTGTTTACAGGCTGTTTACAGGTTGTTTACAGGTTGTTTACAGGTTGTTTACAGGCTGTTTACAGGCTGTTTACAGGTTGTTTACAGGTTGTTTACACCTTGCTGTCTCTGTGCAGATCAGAGCCAGACGTGTTGACGTGTTCTGTTGTTTTGTTGTTGTTTTCCTGAGACCAGATTCTGATTGGCTTGTTTTTCTGATGACATCATCCAGTGTCTGACGTCACTTCCTGTTTCAAGAGGTCATTTGATTGGTCAGGGCTGAGGCCACACCCACCACACCTCCTGATGCTGTGTGTAGTCGTGTCCCAATTCAGGGTCTGCATCCTCCGAAGGCCGGGTCCTCCGAAGGCCGCGGCCTTCGGAGGACCCGGCCTTCGGAGGACCCGGACTTCGAAGCGTCCTCCCCGTCAACGAAATGGGACGGTCTAGCCTTCGGAGTATTTCCTGGTTGCGTAACCGCCGTTACCGCCGTTGCCATGACAACAAACGCCAGAGACCGATCAAGATAAGAAAGAAAGACAGGAAAGACAGACAAAAAGAAAGACAAACAACCAGAACGATGGACCCAGAGACAATTATTGTAATTTTTCTGTTATTCCTCGCACTGGAGGAAGAGGAGAGGAGGGTCCGGTCTCTGCGCCGGCGAGTGCTGTACGTCCGGATGAGAGAGGACCGTGTAGAGGTAGGCTGGACTTTCTGATTAACGGTTAGGGGTAACTGGTATACAAATAGCCTTCATTATGTTAATGCTAGACCGGTTAACTGTAGATCGGGTCGTGGTTAATGTCATATAACCCTGATTAGCCTAATAGTTAAAAACCCTGACCTTGATTTAATAATAAAAATAGATTACATATTTTGGTCATGAATCATCCAAACTAGATTGATAAGCCTAGATGGAATGATAGGTGGATGATCAGATTTTGCATTATGTATTTAAGTTCAAAAATGAACTAGATTAATGCTATAAACTAAAACTTAATAAATAAATTAATAAATAAATGTTATATATATGTTATATATGTGTTGTGTGTGTGTGTGTGTGTATATATATATATATACATATATACATATACATAAATTATAGTTTAATTAATCATTTTTCTTCTCCTCTTCTTCCACTCCTTCAGACAAGACCACTGTACTGCAAAATTAACCTGGCCGTACCTGTCTTGGACAGATATTTTAATGGCCAAGACACCAGGCAGGACTTCAGGCTGAACAGAGAGTCCCTGGCAGTGCTGCTGAACCTGCTCCAGCAGGATCGGAGGCATGGATGGGGTGCCACACTGGAGACCCTGGTGTTCCTCTTCTGGCTGGCGAGTGGGGCATCGTACAGGGTGGTTTCCAGGGTGTTTGGGATGCCTCGCTCCACTGTCCACCGGATCGTCCACCGAGTTACTGAGGAGGTGGTGGCCATTCGCCAAAAGGTCATCCACCTCCCAAAGACCGCAGAAGACCTGGCGGCAGTAACTCGGGGGTTTGCAGGGCTGGCAAGACACCAAGCTTTTTCTAAAGCTGCTGGTGCGATCGACGGCTGCCATGTCAGGATAAAGCAGCCAAGCGGCCCTGATGGTCAGTGCTACATGAACAGGAAACTGTTTGCATCAATCATCTTGCAGGCAGTCAGTGACCATCAGGGCCGCTTTTTGGACACGTACGTGGGCTGGCCGGGGTCGGTGCATGACGCCAGAGTACTCCGGCACAGCCCCCTGTACAGACAGGCTGCTTACCCTCCTCCAGGGCACTTCATCCTCGCAGACGGCGGGTACCCGTGCCTCCAGCATCCACTCCCCCTCATCACTCCGTACAAACAGCCTGTGCAAGGTGTGGGAGCCCAGCGCTTTAATGCCCACCATTCCAGGGCACGCTCTATTATTGAGCGTGCCTTTGGAATGATGAAGACCAGGTTCAGGGCCATTTTTCTCCAAGCGCTGGAGGTGCACCACACCTTTGTGCCTCAGGTAAGTCATCACAAAACATGATTCTAATTTTTTGAGTACTGAAACAGAGTAAATTAAAATTAATGAGTAATTCTTGTTCATTTTAGGTCATAACAGCATGTGCCGTCCTGCACAACATCTGCCTGGGAGCTGGTGACATCGTGCCCACAGCAGATGAGGTGCAGGACGTCATGCCGGATGGTGAGGGGGAGAACGGGTTGGAGGCCGTCAGTGGTGCTCCGTGGCGGGACCGTCTGTCTGCGGAGGTGTCTGCTCTGGAGGAGGGTAACCCTGATCATGACTATCTTTAGTTGGTAAGTAGGCCTAACATAACTTTAAAGCCATTGTTCCTTCTTGAAGTGATTTGTAGATGGTTTTGTTTGTTGTATTAATTTATTATCATTATATTTCTATTCTTAAACTATGTAATAATTCTTGCCACTTTCTTAAAAAATTCTTAGTGACATGGCAGCCGTCGATCAAGTCAGCCCTGCAAACCCAGGACGATGTGGTGGACAGTGGAGACTGGACCCCCAAACACCCTGAATACCACCCAAGATGATGCCCCACTGGCCGACAGAGGACACCAGGGTCTTCATTGTGGCATCCCATCCATCCCAGCAGCACTGCCAGGGACTCCTGTTCAGCCTGTTGTTGTATATAGTTAGAATTTTTATTTGCAATGTATTTATTGATTTGTTTTTTTAATAAAAATCCGTAAATTGTAAATAGTTTGTTGCGTTGTAATTGTGTAAATAGTTGTAAATGGTAAGATTTGTTTTTATTAAATCACTTGTCCCTGGAAAGTAACACTTGATGCTGTTTGCTAACACTTTTATAAATTGTACTGAAGTTGTAGGTACTAAATGCAAGACGATATGTGACAATATAACAATAATTTAATTTTTAAAACATAGAAAGTTTTTTACAGCATTTCAGAAAACAACATAACTAAAATGAAATAACTATATACAATATAAAATTGAAATTAAATTAACAGATAACTAAAATGACTAATTATAACTGATTAACTATATACAACATAAACAAAATTAACTTCTGTCCACCAGTCTCTCGAGGAGAGAGAAGAGCCTCTCCATTCTCTCTCTACTCTCTCTCTCTCTCCTCTCCTCCGCCTCCCTCTGCTGCCTCATGTCCTCCCTTAGCAACTCCAGCAGCTCATCGTCCCGGCTCCTCTTCCTCCGGGGCCCCGGGACTGGCTCCTCCTCCTCCTCCTCATCTTCCTCCTCCTCCTGCTGACCCACCGCTGCAGCTGGCCCTGGTGTGTCCTCAGGGAGAGAGGCGATGAGGACAGGGGGGGCGATGGACGGCCTCTGTCCCAACACCTCATCCATAAGTGCAAACCAGGGCCAGGTTGCAGCGGTGGGCTTCCCACTGACCCCCTCTCCAGTCCCTGGGTATTTGCAATCCTAAAGCAGTGGAAATCATTCACTTCAACAACTTTCAGCAAAGTATGTATTTATTTGTGTGGTTAAAACAAATATAAGTTTGTTTCCACATCATCATTCAAATCTGCACCTACCTTATATTTTTTTTTTAAATTGTCCCATTTTTTTTTTGCCTGCTGGGGCTCCACCCTCCCCAGCAGGCCCATCTTCTCCAGTATGATTCTAAACACAGAGAAACAAGAGAAAAGGTAAGCGCAAGATCACTTCAACACGGGGATGCAAGGATTTACAAAAGGTGACATCAGGACACTGACAAATGGCCTATGTATTGCCTTACCTCCATCCGACTGCTGCTGAATGTTTGGCCCCTGTAAAGAGATTGTCATTCTCGACTCTCAGCCTTATAAATTTTTCTGTCTGCTCCTTGTTCCCTAAAACACAGTAAAACATGTTTTGTGTTACAACAAAAGAAAAAGGGTTAAAATATTTTTTTAAAAATCAGAATGATTGACTCACTGATTTATCTATCTATTTATTTATTTACTCACTCCAAACGTTTTACTAGACTTTAAAATTGACAGTCTGTAAAAATAAAATAAATTTTTATTTTAAATCAACATAAAATAATATAAATTTAATATAAATTTAATGGTCTTTTTATGTACATTATATGAAGCAACCTCTCAAACTTCTGAAAGTGAAGTTTGTATAGCATCAAGCTAACCGTTACTCAGCATTATTAGTCACATATTTCACATATCACACATTTTAACAGAATTTTAGGGTTTTGGTTTAACAT
>NW_021941775.1:10000-15000 GCF_902150065.1 Myripristis murdjan | reverse complement strand
AATAACACGTGTACATTTTTTTTCTTTGCAGAGTAGCGTGGACCATAGATGAAAATACAAGCAGAAAATTTTTCTCCCAGACCCTGAAACCACGACTGCAGCAGGCTAAACAATCTGGCTAGCCGGGAACATTGGAGGAACAGATGTTGTACAGTTTCTGTCTGTGAACAGAAAGGACAGCCGTCCCCTGTGCCAGGATCAAGGTGTGCCAGATACCTGTTTGTAGCTATGGCCCCATGTACAATCCTCCACTGGAGGTCACCCGTCCGTTTTTCAACGGGGGGTTTGTACAGGGACCGCCAACAGCCCCTCGGGGACGATCCCCTGCCAAAAAACTCTGTCCACCTCGACGCCTTCACCCCTGCCAGAGAGCGTAGGTTTGACACCTTCACACTGATGTGATAGGCTGCTTTTTTTCCCAGAGTCTCAAGTTCTCCCAATTCTGGGGTCTTAAGACACAGCAAAATGTCCTCCTCATCCTGCCACTGTCCCACAGCAGGAGAGACAGCCAGGGAAGGAAAAACATACTCATATTCATCATCCCATTGGTCAGCTAGAGTACGATCTTCAGCAAACGCTCTGAGGGCTTCTGGCAGGGAAGCACAGACCTCCTCCACCAGCCTGAGCAGCACCCGGTTGGACCTCATGTTGAGCCGTTCAGCCAAACAGCTGGTGGGGGTCTTCATGATGTGGCCCAGCTTGACACAGCCAGCCTCTCTCAGTCTGGATCTCAGGCTGCTGGATGAAGACAGAACCCGAGAGGTGATGAAACTGTTTCCAAACAGTGGCTCCTCAAAGAGCCACATCCCAGGTGTCATTACAGCCTTCCTTTGTGGTGTTAAAATCTGCCATGCCTGTAAAACTGACTGATAAAATGGAGTCAGACCACTCAAGTCTACAGACTGGGGCTGGAGTAAAAACAGGTGTTTATCATAACCCAGCCTCCCAGCCCTTCTCAGCAGCACACAGGCAGTGTCTGTCCATGGCAGGCCGAAGCTGTACAGCAGTCTCTGGGCCGTTTGCAGCCTGAAGGCTGTGATCCGAGACGCGATGTCCACCAGTCCCTGTCCTCCCTCCTGCACCGGCAGGTACAGGATAGCTGATCTCAGCCAGTGATGTCCCGACCAGAAGAAATCACCAACTGCTCTCTGAATACCCTCAATCAGGCCCCTTGGTGGAGGGAGGACAGTTAGTCTGTGCCAAAGGGTCGAGGCGACCAAGTTATTGACAGTTAGGACCCTTCCCCTGTAGGAAAGCTGAGGTAGCAACCATTTCCATTTAGACATTCTGGCACACACTTTCTCCATGACACCCTCCCAGTTCTTCATTTTAAACTCCTCTGTTCCCAAAAAAACACCCAAGATTCTCAAGCCCTGCCGCCCCCAGCTGAGCTTTCCTGGTAGCTTTGGTGTTTCTCTTTCAGCCCACTGCCCAACCTGCAGAGCTTCACTTTTCCCCCAATTAACTTTTGCCGATGATGCCTTTTCATATGTACTTAAGCTGTTGCTCAATGCCTCTACATCTTTTTGGTCTTTGATAAAGACATTTATGTCATCAGCATAGGCCGATACCACCAGAGGGGGACGCTGAGGCAACCCAGGAAGCAAAAGACCTGACAACTGAACTCTGAGTCTATTTAGCAGGGGTTCTATTGCTATGGAGTATAGCTGACCCGAGAGAGGACATCCCTGTCTAATTCCTCTTTGAACCTGCACTGGACAACTCAACCCACCACCCACCTTCACCAAACAACAAGCCTCCCTATAAAGCAAACCCAGCAGAGACACAAAACCATCACCAAAACCAAAAGCCCTTAAAGTGGAAAAAAGAAAAACATGGTCAACCCTATCAAATGCTTTCTCCTGATCCAGTGATACAATCCCCACATTAATACTGTACATTTTACAAATATCGATCAAGTCCCTCATGAGGAAAAGATTGTCCATAATAGATCTGTCCGGTACACAGTATGATTGGTCTCTGTGGATAATCGTTTCCAGAAAGTCTTTAAGCCTGTTGGCCAACACTTTAGATAGAAGTTTATAGTCTGTGCACAACAAAGCAACTGGTCTCCAGTTCTTAAGTAAGGCCAAGTCTCCTTTTTTTGGCAAAAGTGCAAGAACTGCATTCCGACAGGATGCAGGTAACAGGCCAGTCTGAGAGCACTCCTGCAGCACCTCCCACAGATCAGCTCCCAAACACCTCCAGAAATGCTTGTAGAATTCTGCAGGCAGTCCGTCCAGTCCAGGAGCTCGACCATTAGCCATCTGACCCACAGCGGCAGTCAGCTCCTCCATTGAAATGCCAGCATCCAAGGCAGCTCTGTCCCCAGGGCTCAGCTGAGGAAGCCCCTGGAGCAGCTCCTCCACACACGCAGCACTACAGTCCTCCCTCCTGAAGAGGGTGCTGTAAAACTCTGTGGCATGCTGTCTCATTTTTGTTGAGTCAGTAGTCACAGTGCCATCAGGGAGGCGGAGACAAAACATGTGTTTGGCCTGAGATACAGACTTCTCCAGGTTGAAAAAGAAGGAGGTGGGTGCGTCCATGTCCCTGACAGTGGTGAAACGGGACCTGACCAAAGCCCCTTTTACTCTTTCTTGTAAGAATGAACTGAGCTCCTGTTTTTTTTGTTGTAGTGTGTGCCTGTCTGTGCTGTTGTGGGTGAATATACTGTTTTCTAGATCCCTGATTTCTTTTTCTAATTTCTGAATGACTTTTCTAACTGTTACTGTGGAATGACTGGTGTATTGTTGACAGAAAACCCTTATACAGTATGTGCCTTGCCCACCTCCCACCACTGACTGAGGGACCTAAAATGTGTCTTCCTCCCTCTCCAGATTTCCCAGAAGGTTTCAAATTTCTGGCAGAAGTTACTATCCTGCAGCAGCTTGACATTAAAATGCCAGTAAGAGCTGCATTTAGTGGTTGGTGCAACAAGAAAATCAAAAGTAACTAAATGGTGATCAGTGAAACCAACTGGGTAGATGTGACTGTTCAGTAACCTATTTGTGAAGCTCTGTGATGTGTAAACCCTGTCCAACCTGGCTGCGCTCACATTCCCATCCCTGACCTTCACCCATGTGTACTGCCTAACCTGGGGATGTTCAATCCTCCATACATCCACTAACCCTAACGCTGAAATCACCCGTGATAAAGTGGCTGATGACTGTAAATGAGGTTCCTCTCCTGTTCTGTCTAAAGTGAAGTCTACAGTGCAGTTCCAGTCTCCCCCCACCACCACACATTCACTCAGATCACATTTCTTTATAAATTCCTCTATTTTCTTAAAGATGTTAAGCCTATCTAGACCCTGGTTTGGAGCATAGATATTAATAAAACAAAAACCTATTCCCTGAATTTTTGCCCTGACTACTAAAACCCTGCCTGGCACTATCTCAGTAGTGGAGATGATGTTCACTCCAAGACCTGGAGAAAACAGAACAGCTACACCTGCAGAGAGGTTCGTCCCATGAGACAAAAAAAATTGGCCTTTCCACCACAAACCCCAATCTATCTCATTTTCATTGTTACTGTGTGTCTCCTGCAAGAAAATTATGTCTAGCCGTTTTTGTGAAATCATTTCAGAAATGACTGCCCTCTTCTGTTGATCCCTCCCACCATTAATATTTAAAGAGCTGACCCTCACCTTGTGCATGATAGGCTGAGAGAGAGAGAGGACAGAGACAGATAGAGGAAACAGTAAGAGGAGAAGCACCCAGTGAAACACATCCATCATCACCTCACTTATGAGACCTTAACCTTTTTAGACTTTTTCCTTTAGCCTTAATCATTTTTCTAGTACTTCTCACGTGTTTCTTCAGACAGTGACGTTTTTTCTCATCTAACAAATCTACACCTACTATTTTTTTCAAAGTCAACACACTTTTAATAAATTTCTCTGCATCTGGAAAATATTCTGAAATTTTTACAGACTTCCCATACACTATATTACCAAAAGTATTCGCTCACCCATTCAAATGATCAGAATCAGGTGTCCTAATCACTTGGCCTGGCCACAGGTGTATAAAATCAAGCACTCAGGCATGCAGACTGTGAAACAAGACATTTGTGAAAGAATGGGCCGCTCTCAGGAGCTCAGTGAATTCCAGCGTGGAACTGTCATAGGATGCCACCTGTGCAACAAATCCAGTCGTGAAATTTCCTCGCTCCTAAATATTCCACAGTCAACTGTCAGCTCTATTATAACAAAATGGAAGCGTTTGGGAACAACAGCAACTCAGCCACGAAGTGGTAGGCCACGTAAAGTGACGGAGAGGGGTCAGCGGATGCTGAAGCGCATAGTGCAAAGAGGTCGCCGACTTTCTGCACAGTCAATTGCTACAGAGCTACAAACTTCATGTGACCTTCAGATTAGCCCAAGTACAGTACGCAGAGAGCTTCATGGAATGGGTTTCCATGGCCGAGCAGCTGCAGCCAAGCCACACATCACCAAGTGCAATGCAAAGCGTCGGATGCAATGGTGTAAAGCACGCCGCCACTGGCCTCTAGAGCAGTGGAGACGCGTTCTCTGGAGTGATGAATCACGCTTTTCCATCTGGCAATCTGATGGACGAGTCTGGGTTTGGAGGTTGCCAGGAGAACGGTACATTTCAGACTGCATTGTGCCGACTGTGAAATTTGGTGGAGGAGGAATTATGGTGTGGGGTTGTTTTTCAGGAGCTGGGCTTGGCCCCTTAGTTCCAGTGAAAGGAACTTTGAATGCTTCAGGATACCAAAACATTTTGGACAATTCCATGCTCCCAACCTTGTGGGAACAGTTTGGAGCGGGCCCCTTCCTCTTCCAACATGACTGTGCACCAGTGCACAAAGCAAGGTCCATAAAGACATGGATGACAGAGTCTGGTGTGGATGAACTTGACTGGCCTGCACAGAGTCCTGACCTGAACCCGATAGAACACCTTTGGGATGAATTAGAGCGGAGACTGAGAGCCAGGCCTTCTCGACCAACATCAGTGTGTGACCTCACCAATGCGCTTTTG
>NW_021941775.1:0-2500 GCF_902150065.1 Myripristis murdjan | reverse complement strand
GAGGCGTGTGCTGATGGAGGTGTGTGATGGAGGTGTGTGCTGATGGAGGTGTGTGCTGACGGAGGTGTGTGATGGAGGTGTGTGCTGACGGAGGTGTGTGACGGAGGTGTGTGATGGAGGTGTGTGATGGAGGCGTGTGATGGAGGCGTGCGCTGACGGAGGTGTGTGATGGAGGTGTGTGATGGAGGTGTGTGATGGAGGCGTGTGCTGATGGAGGTGTGTGATGGAGGTGTGTGATGGAGGTGTGTGCTGACGGAGGTGTGTGCTGACGGAGGTGTGTGATGGAGGTGTGTGATGGAGGTGTGTGCTGATGAAGGTGTGTGATGGAGGTGTGTGCTGACGGAGGTGTGTGCTGACGGAGGTGTGTGATGGAGGTGTGTGCTGATGGAGGTGTGTGCTGACGGAGGTGTGTGATGGAGGTGTGTGCTGACGGAGGTGTGTGATGGAGGCGTGTGATGGAGGCGTGCGCTGACGGAGGTGTGTGCTGACGGAGGTGTGTGCTGATGGAGGTGTGTGCTGACGGAGGTGTGTGATGGAGGTGTGTGCTGACGGAGGTGTGTGATGGAGGTGTGTGATGGAGGCGTGTGATGGAGGCGTGCGCTGACGGAGGTGTGTGATGGAGGTGTGTGCTGACGGAGGTGTATGCTGACGGAGGTGTGTGATGGAGGTGTGTGATGGAGGTGTGTGCTGACGGAGGTGTGTGCTGACGGAGGTGTGTAATGGAGGTGTGTGATGGAGGTGTGTGCTGACGGAGGTGTGTGCTGACGGAGGTGTGTGATGGAGGTGTGTGATGGAGGTGTGTGCTGACGGAGGTGTGTGACGGAGGTGCGTGCTGACGGAGGTGTGTGATGGAGGTGTGTGATGGAGGCGTGTGATGGAGGCGTGCGCTGACGGAGGTGTGTGATGGAGGTGTGTGATGGAGGTGTGTGCTGATGGAGGTGTGTGATGGAGGTGTGTGCTGATGGAGGTGTGTGATGGAGGTGTGTGCTGACGGAGGTGTGTGCTGATGGAGGTGTGTGATGGAGGTGTGTGATGGAGGTGTGCTGACGGAGGTGTGTGCTGACGGAGGTGTGTGATGGAGGTGTGTGATGGAGGCGTATGATTGAGGCGTGCGCTGACGGAGGTGTGAGATGGAGGTGTGTGCTGATGGAGGTGTGTGATGGAGGTGTGTGCTGATGGAGGTGTGTGATGGAGGTGTGTGCTGACGGAGGTGTGTGCTGATGGAGGCGTGTGATGGAGGTGTGTGATGGAGGCGTGTGATGGAGGTGTGTGATGGAGGTGTGTGCTGACGGAGGTGTGTGCTGACGGAGGTGTGTGATGGAGGTGTGTGATGGAGGTGTGTGCTGACGGAGGTGTGTGATGGAGGTGTGTGCTGACGGAGGTGTGTGATGGAGGTGTGTGACGGAGGTGTGTGCTGACGGAGGTGTGTGATGGAGGTGTGTGCTGACGGAGGTGTGTGATGGAGGTGTGTGACGGAGGTGTGTGCTGACGGAGGTGTGTGATGGAGGTGTGTGATGGAGGTGTGCTGACGGAGGTGTGTGCTGACGGAGGTGTGTGATGGAGGTGTGTGATGGAGGCGTATGATGGAGGCGTGCGCTGACGGAGGTGTGTGATGGAGGTGTGTGCTGATGGAGGTGTGTGATGGAGGTGTGTGCTGACGGAGGTGTGTGCTGACGGAGGTGTGTGATGGAGGTGTGTGATGGAGGTGTGTGCTGATGGAGGTGTGTGATGGAGGTGTGTGCTGACGGAGGTGTGTGATGGAGGCGTGTGATGGAGGCGTGCGCTGATGGAGGTGTGTGATGGAGGCGTGTGCTCACGGAGGCGTGCGCTGACGGAGGTGTGTGCTGACGGAGGTGTGTGCTGATGGAGGTGTGTGATGGAGGTGTGTGATGGAGGTGTGCTGACGGAGGTGTGTGCTGACGGAGGTGTGTGATGGAGGTGTGTGATGGAGGCGTATGATGGAGGCGTGCGCTGACGGAGGTGTGAGATGGAGTTGTGTGCTGATGGAGGTGTGTGATGGAGGTGTGTGATGGAGGTGTGTGATGGAGGTGTGTGCTGATGGAGGTGTGTGATGGAGGTGTGTGCTGACGGAGGTGTGTGCTGATGGAGGCGTGTGATGGAGGTGTGTGATGGAGGTGTGTGCTGACGGAGGTGTGTGCTGACGGAGGTGTGTGATGGAGGTGTGTGCTGACGGAGGTGTGTGATGGAGGTGTGTGATGGAGGTGTGTGCTGACGGAGGTGTGTGATGGAGGTGTGTGACGGAGGTGTGTGCTGACGGAGGTGTGTGATGGAGGTGTGTGCTGACGGAGGTGTGTGATGGAGGTGTGTGACGGAGGTGTGTGCTGACGGAGGTGTGTGATGGAGGTGTGTGATGGAGGTGTGTGATGGAGGTGTGTGACGGAGGTGTGTGCTGACGGAGGTGTGTGATGGAGGTGTGTGATGGAGGTGTGTGACGGAGGTGTGTGCTGACGGAGGTGTGTGACGGAGGTGTGTGACGGAG
>NW_021941774.1:12500-34927 GCF_902150065.1 Myripristis murdjan | reverse complement strand
CTGCCGCCGCGCGGAGCACACTCACGTACACACTACTGTAACTCCATGTGTGCTTGACCTTTGGTGACCTCTCTCGCCACACATGACCAACAGCCCAAAAGGCCCCTGTTTACACCCTTTGGTACAGTAACAGCGCGCTTTTGACAGTGTAGGCTAAGAAACAGCCATCAGCTTGACATCATTAATATTGACAATTACAGCAGCGGGAACACATCCTGACAGCATGGAGTATTACTGTCAGATACTGTTCCCCCTCTGTTCAATATGACACCAGGGTCACACAACTTTCAAATTCATACTGCTGACTTGTTTGGCCATAACATTTAAATCCTGTGATTTTCAGCTTGATATCATTCAAAATTACCTTTACGGCAGGGGGAACGCATCCTGACAGCTTGGAATATTAATGTCAGATATTGTTCCCCCTCCGTTCAATATGAAACCAGGGTCACACAACTGTAAAATTCATACTGCTGACTTGTTTGACCATCAAAGCTAAGACATGTGATTTTCAGCTTGATATCATTAAAATTCACCATTACAACAGGGGGAACGCATCCTGACATCTTGGAGTACTACTGTCAGATACTGTTCCCCCTCTGATCAATATGAAATCAGACTCACACAGCTGTAAAATTCATACGACTAACTTGGTTTCCCACAACAGGTAAGTCGTGTGATTTTCAGCTTGATATCATTAAAATTGACCATTTCAGCAGGGGGAACGCATCCTGACAGCTTGGAGTATTACTGTCAGATACTGTTCCCCCTCCGTTCAATATGAAACCAGTGTCACACAACACACATACTTTCTACTGTATCTCCATGTGTGCTTGACCTTTGGTGACCTCTCTCGCCACACATGACCAACAGCCCAAAAGGCCCCTGTTTACACATATCTGGTACAGTACGCGAGCAATTTTGGTCACGCAGGCAAAGAAACCTCCATAACTCCTTCAGGAAGGCTCCCAGAGCTCCGAAACTGCTGTTGTTGGCCTTCTGCCGCCGCGCGGAGCACACTCACGTACACACTACTGTAACTCCATGTGTGCTTGACCTTTGGTGACCTCTCTCGCCACACATGACCAACAGCCCAAAAGGCCCCTATTGACACCCTTTGGTACAGTAACAGTGCACTTTTGAATGCGTAGGCAAAGACACAGCCATCAGCTTGACATCATTAATATTGACAATTACAGCAGGGGGAACACATCCTGACAGCTTGGAGTATTACTGTCAGATACTGTTCCCCCTCTGTTCAATATGACACCAGGGTCACACAACTTTCAAATTCATACTGCTGACTTGTTTGGCCATAACATTTAAATCCTGTGATTTTCAGCTTGATATCATTCAAAATTACCTTTACGGCAGGGGGAACGCATCCTGACAGCTTGGAATATTAATGTCAGATATTGTTCCCCCTCCGTTCAATATGAAACCAGGGTCACACAACTGTAAAATTCATACTGCTGACTTGTTTGACCATCAAAGCTAAGACATGTGATTTTCAGCTTGATATCATTAAAATTCACCATTACAACAGGGGGAACGCATCCTGACATCTTGGAGTACTACTGTCAGATACTGTTCCCCCTCTGATCAATATGAAATCAGACTCACACAGCTGTAAAATTCATACGACTAACTTGGTTTCCCACAACAGGTAAGTCGTGTGATTTTCAGCTTGATATCATTAAAATTGACCATTTCAGCAGGGGGAACGCATCCTGACAGCTTGGAGTATTACTGTCAGATATTGTTCCCCCTCCGTTCAATATGAAACCAGTGTCACACAACACACATACTTTCTACTGTATCTCCATGTGTGCTTGACCTTTGGTGACCTCTCTCGCCACACATGACCAACAGCCCAAAAGGCCCCTGTTTACACATATCTGGTACAGTACGCGAGCAATTTTGGTCACGCAGGCAAAGAAACCTCCATAACTCCTTCAGGAAGGCTCCCAGAGCTCCGAAACTGCTGTTGTTGGCCTTCTGCCGCCGCGCGGAGCACACTCACGTACACACTACTGTAACTCCATGTGTGCTTGACCTTTGGTGACCTCTCTCGCCACACATGACCAACAGCCCAAAAGGCCCCTATTGACACCCTTTGGTACAGTAACAGTGCACTTTTGAATGCGTAGGCAAAGACACAGCCATCAGCTTGACATCATTAATATTGACAATTACAGCAGGGGGAACACATCCTGACAGCTTGGAGTATTACTGTCAGATACTGTTCCCCCTCTGTTCAATATGACACCACGGTCACACAACTTTCAAATTCATACTGCTGACTTGTTTGGCCATAACAGGTAAGACATGTGATATTCAGCTTGATATCATTAAAATTCACCATTACAACAGGGGGAACGCATCCTGACATCTTGGAGTACTACTGTCAGATACTGTTCCCCCTCTGATCAATATGAAATCAGACTCACACAGCTGTAAAATTCATACGACTAACTTGGTTTCCCACAACAGGTAAGTCGTGTGATTTTCAGCTTGATATCATTAAAATTGACCATTTCAGCAGGGGGAACGCATCCTGACAGCTTGGAGTGTTACTGTCAGATATTGTTCCCCCTCCGTTCAATATGAAATCAGGGTCACACAACACACATACTTTCTACTGTATCTCCATGTGTGCTTGACCTTTGGTGACCTCTCTCGCCACACATGACCAACAGCTCAAAAGGCCCCTGTTTACACATGTCTGGTACAGTACGGGAGCAATTTTGGTCACGCAGGCAAAGAAACCTCCATAACTTCTTCAGGAAGGCTCCCAGAGCTCCGAAACTGCTGTTGTTGGCCTTCTGCCGCCGCGCGGAGCACACTCACGTACACACTACTGTAACTCCATGTGTGCTTGACCTTTGGTGACCTCTCTCGCCACACATGACCAACAGCCCAAAAGGCCCCTGTTTACACCCTTTGGTACAGTAACAGCGCGCTTTTGACAGTGTAGGCTAAGAAACAGCCATCAGAAAGACATCATTAATATTGACAATTACAGCAGCGGGAACACATCCTGACAGCATGGAGTATTACTGTCAGATACTGTTCCCCCTCTGTTCAATATGACACCAGGGTCACACAACTTTCAAATTCATACTGCTGACTTGTTTGGCCATAACATTTAAATCCTGTGATTTTCAGCTTGATATCATTCAAAATTACCTTTACGGCAGGGGGAACGCATCCTGACAGCTTGGAATATTAATGTCAGATATTGTTCCCCCTCCGTTCAATATGAAACCAGGGTCACACAACTGTAAAATTCATACTGCTGACTTGTTTGACCATCAAAGCTAAGACATGTGATTTTCAGCTTGATATCATTAAAATTCACCATTACAACAGGGGGAACGCATCCTGACATCTTGGAGTACTACTGTCAGATACTGTTCCCCCTCTGATCAATATGAAATCAGACTCACACAGCTGTAAAATTCATACGACTAACTTGGTTTCCCACAACAGGTAAGTCGTGTGATTTTCAGCTTGATATCATTAAAATTGACCATTTCAGCAGGGGGAACGCATCCTGACAGCTTGGAGTATTACTGTCAGATACTTGTTCCCCCTCCGTTCAATATGAAACCAGTGTCACACAACACACATACTTTCTACTGTATCTCCATGTGTGCTTGACCTTTGGTGACCTCTCTCGCCACACATGACCAACAGCCCAAAAGGCCCCTGTTTACACATATCTGGTACAGTACGCGAGCAATTTTGGTCACGCAGGCAAAGAAACCTCCATAACTCCTTCAGGAAGGCTCCCAGAGCTCCGAAACTGCTGTTGTTGGCCTTCTGCCGCCGCGCGGAGCACACTCATGTACACACTACTGTAACTCCATGTGTGCTTGACCTTTGGTGACCTCTCTCGCCACACATGACCAACAGCCCAAAAGGCCCCTATTGACACCCTTTGGTACAGTAACAGTGCACTTTTGAATGCGTAGGCAAAGACACAGCCATCAGCTTGACATCATTAATATTGACAATTACAGCAGGGGGAACACATCCTGACAGCTTGGAGTATTACTGTCAGATACTGTTCCCCCTCTGTTCAATATGACACCAGGGTCACACAACTTTCAAATTCATACTGCTGACTTGTTTGGCCATAACATTTAAATCCTGTGATTTTCAGCTTGATATCATTCAAAATTACCTTTACGGCAGGGGGAACGCATCCTGACAGCTTGGAATATTAATGTCAGATATTGTTCCCCCTCCGTTCAATATGAAACCAGGGTCACACAACTGTAAAATTCATACTGCTGACTTGTTTGACCATCAAAGCTAAGACATGTGATTTTCAGCTTGATATCATTAAAATTCACCATTACAACAGGGGGAACGCATCCTGACATCTTGGAGTACTACTGTCAGATACTGTTCCCCCTCTGATCAATATGAAATCAGACTCACACAGCTGTAAAATTCATACGACTAACTTGGTTTCCCACAACAGGTAAGTCGTGTGATTTTCAGCTTGATATCATTAAAATTGACCATTTCAGCAGGGGGAACGCATCCTGACAGCTTGGAGTATTACTGTCAGATATTGTTCCCCCTCCGTTCAATATGAAACCAGTGTCACACAACACACATACTTTCTACTGTATCTCCATGTGTGCTTGACCTTTGGTGACCTCTCTCGCCACACATGACCAACAGCCCAAAAGGCCCCTGTTTACACATATCTGGTACAGTACGCGAGCAATTTTGGTCACGCAGGCAAAGAAACCTCCATAACTCCTTCAGGAAGGCTCCCAGAGCTCCGAAACTGCTGTTGTTGGCCTTCTGCCACCGCGCGGAGCACACTCACGTACACACTACTGTAACTCCATGTGTGCTTGACCTTTGGTGACCTCTCTCGCCACACATGACCAACAGCCCAAAAGGCCCCTATTGACACCCTTTGGTACAGTAACAGTGCACTTTTGAATGCGTAGGCAAAGACACAGCCATCAGCTTGACATCATTAATATTGACAATTACAGCAGGGGGAACACATCCTGACAGCTTGGAGTATTACTGTCAGATACTGTTCCCCCTCCGTTCAATATGACACCAGGGTCACACAACTTTCAAATTCATACTGCTGACTTGTTTGGCCATAACATTTAAATCCTGTGATTTTCAGCTTGATATCATTCAAAATTACCTTTACGGCAGGGGGAACGCATCCTGACAGCTTGGAATATTAATGTCAGATATTGTTCCCCCTCCGTTCAATATGAAACCAGGGTCACACAACTGTAAAATTCATACTGCTGACTTGTTTGACCATCATAGCTAAGACATGTGATTTTCAGCTTGATATCATTAAAATTCACCATTACAACAGGGGGAACGCATCCTGACATCTTGGAGTACTACTGTCAGATACTGTTCCCCCTCTGATCAATATGAAATCAGACTCACACAGCTTTAAAATTCATACGACTAACTTGGTTTCCCACAACAGGTAAGTCGTGTGATTTTCAGCTTGATATCATTAAAATTGACCATTTCAGCAGGGGGAACGCATCCTGACAGCTTGGAGTATTACTGTCAGATATTGTTCCCCCTCCGTTCAATATGAAACCAGTGTCACACAACACACATACTTTCTACTGTATCTCCATGTGTGCTTGACCTTTGGTGACCTCTCTCGCCACACATGACCAACAGCCCAAAAGGCCCCTGTTTACACATATCTGGTACAGTACGCGAGCAATTTTGGTCACGCAGGCAAAGAAACCTCCATAACTCCTTCAGGAAGGCTCCCAGAGCTCCGAAACTGCTGTTGTTGGCCTTCTGCCAGCCGCGCGGAGCACACTCACGTACACACTACTGTAACTCCATGTGTGCTTGACCTTTGGTGACCTCTCTCGCCACACATGACCAACAGCCCAAAAGGCCCCTATTGACACCCTTTGGTACAGTAACAGTGCACTTTTGAATGCGTAGGCAAAGACACAGCCATCAGCTTGACATCATTAATATTGACAATTACAGCAGGGGGAACACATCCTGACAGCTTGGAGTATTACTGTCAGATACTGTTCCCCCTCTGTTCAATATGACACCAGGGTCACACAACTTTCAAATTCATACTGCTGACTTGTTTGGCCATAACAGGTAAGACATGTGATATTCAGCTTGATATCATTAAAATTCACCATTACAACAGGGGGAACGCATCCTGACATCTTGGAGTACTACTGTCAGATACTGTTCCCCCTCTGATCAATATGAAATCAGACTCACACAGCTGTAAAATTCATACGACTAACTTGGTTTCCCACAACAGGTAAGTCGTGTGATTTTCAGCTTGATATCATTAAAATTGACCATTTCAGCAGGGGGAACGCATCCTGACAGCTTGGAGTATTACTGTCAGATATTGTTCCCCCTCCGTTCAATATGAAACCAGTGTCACACAACACACATACTTTCTACTGTATCTCCATGTGTGCTTGACCTTTGGTGACCTCTCTCGCCACACATGACCAACAGCCCAAAAGGCCCCTGTTTACACATGTCTGGTACAGTACGGGAGCAATTTTGGTCACGCAGGCAAAGAAACCTCCATAACTTCTTCAGGAAGGCTCCCAGAGCTCCGAAACTGCTGTTGTTGGCCTTCTGCCGCCGCGCGGAGCACACTCACGTACACACTACTGTAACTCCATGTGTGCTTGACCTTTGGTGACCTCTCTCGCCACACATGACCAACAGCCCAAAAGGCCCCTGTTTACACCCTTTGGTACAGTAACAGCGCGCTTTTGACAGTGTAGGCAAAGACACAGCCATCAGAAAGACATCATTAATATTGACAATTACAGCAGGGGGAACACATCCTGACAGCATGGAGTATTACTGTCAGATACTGTTCCCCCTCTGTTCAATATGACACCAGGGTCACACAACTTTCAAATTCATACTGCTGACTTGTTTGGCCATAACATTTAAATCCTGTGATTTTCAGCTTGATATCATTCAAAATTACCTTTACGGCAGGGGGAACGCATCCTGACAGCTTGGAATATTAATGTCAGATATTGTTCCCCCTCCGTTCAATATGAAACCAGGGTCACACAACACACATACTTTCTACTGTATCTCCATGTGTGCTTGACCTTTGGTGACCTCTCTCGCCACACATGACCAATAGCCCAAAAGGCCCCTGTTTACACATATCTGGTACAGTACGCGAGCAATTTTGGTCACGCAGGCAAAGAAACCTCCATAACTCCTTCAGGAAGGCTCCCAGAGCTCCGAAACTGCTGTTGTTGGCCTTCTGCCGCCGCGCGGAGCACACTCATGTACACACTACTGTAACTCCATGTGTGCTTGACCTTTGGTGACCTCTCTCGCCACACATGACCAACAGCCCAAAAGGCCCCTATTGACACCCTTTGGTACAGTAACTGTGCACTTTTGAATGCGTAGGCAAAGACACAGCCATCAGCTTGACATCATTAATATTGACAATTACAGCAGGGGGAACACATCCTGACAGCTTGGAATATTAATGTCAGATATTGTTCCCCCTCCGTTCAATATGAAACCAGGGTCACACAACTGTAAAATTCATACTGCTGACTTGTTTGACCATCAAAGCTAAGACATGTGATTTTCAGCTTGATATCATTAAAATTCACCATTACAACAGGGGGAACGCATCCTGACATCTTGGAGTACTACTGTCAGATACTGTTCCCCCTCTGATCAATATGAAATCAGACTCACACAGCTGTAAAATTCATACGACTAACTTGGTTTCCCACAACAGGTAAGTCGTGTGATTTTCAGCTTGATATCATTAAAATTGACCATTTCAGCAGGGGGAACGCATCCTGACAGCTTGGAGTATTACTGTCAGATATTGTTCCCCCTCCGTTCAATATGAAACCAGTGTCACACAACACACATACTTTCTACTGTATCTCCATGTGTGCTTGACCTTTGGTGACCTCTCTCGCCACACATGACCAACAGCCCAAAAGGCCCCTGTTTACACATATCTGGTACAGTACGCGAGCAATTTTGGTCACGCAGGCAAAGAAACCTCCATAACTCCTTCAGGAAGGCTCCCAGAGCTCCGAAACTGCTGTTGTTGGCCTTCTGCCGCCGCGCGGAGCACACTCACGTACACACTACTGTAACTCCATGTGTGCTTGACCTTTGGTGACCTCTCTCGCCACACATGACCAACAGCCCAAAAGGCCCCTATTGACACCCTTTGGTACAGTAACAGTGCACTTTTGAATGCGTAGGCAAAGACACAGCCATCAGCTTGACATCATTAATATTGACAATTACAGCAGGGGGAACACATCCTGACAGCTTGGAGTATTACTGTCAGATACTGTTCCCCCTCCGTTCAATATGACACCAGGGTCACACAACTGTCAAATTCATACTGCTGACTTGTTTGACCATCAAAGCTAAGACATGTGATATTCAGCTTGATATCATTAAAATTCACCATTACAACAGGGGGAACGCATCCTGACATCTTGGAGTACTACTGTCAGATACTGTTCCCCCTCTGATCAATATGAAATCAGACTCACACAGCTGTAAAATTCATACGACTAACTTGGTTTCCCACAACAGGTAAGTCGTGTGATTTTCAGCTTGATATCATTAAAATTGACCATTTCAGCAGGGGGAACGCATCCTGACAGCTTGGAGTAGTTACTGTCAGATATTGTTCCCCCTCCGTTCAATATGAAATCAGGGTCACACAACACACATACTTTCTACTGTATCTCCATGTGTGCTTGACCTTTGGTGACCTCTCTCGCCACACATGACCAACAGCCCAAAAGGCCCCTGTTTACACATATCTGGTACAGTACGCGAGCAATTTTGGTCACGCAGGCAAAGAAACCTCCATAACTCCTTCAGGAAGGCTCCCAGAGCTCCGAAACTGCTGTTGTTGGCCTTCTGCCGCCGCGCGGAGCACACTCACGTACACACTACTGTAACTCCATGTGTGCTTGACCTTTGGTGACCTCTCTCGCCACACATGACCAACAGCCCAAAAGGCCCCTATTGACACCCTTTGGTACAGTAACAGTGCACTTTTGAATGCGTAGGCAAAGACACAGCCATCAGCTTGACATCATTAATATTGACAATTACAGCAGGGGGAACACATCCTGACAGATTGGAGTATTACTGTCAGATACTGTTCCCCCTCTGTTCAATATGACACCAGGGTCACACAACTTTCAAATTCATACTGCTGACTTGTTTGGCCATAACATTTAAATCCTGTGATTTTCAGCTTGATATCATTCAAAATTACCTTTACGGCAGGGGGAACGCATCCTGACAGCTTGGAATATTAATGTCAGATATTGTTCCCCCTCCGTTCAATATGAAACCAGGGTCACACAACTGTAAAATTCATACTGCTGACTTGTTTGACCATCAAAGCTAAGACATGTGATTTTCAGCTTGATATCATTAAAATTCACCATTACAACAGGGGGAACGCATCCTGACATCTTGGAGTACTACTGTCAGATACTGTTCCCCCTCTGATCAATATGAAATCAGACTCACACAGCTGTAAAATTCATACGACTAACTTGGTTTCCCACAACAGGTAAGTCGTGTGATTTTCAGCTTGATATCATTAAAATTGACCATTTCAGCAGGGGGAACGCATCCTGACAGCTTGGAGTATTACTGTCAGATATTGTTCCCCCTCCGTTCAATATGAAACCAGTGTCACACAACACACATACTTTCTACTGTATCTCCATGTGTGCTTGACCTTTGGTGACCTCTCTCGCCACACATGACCAACAGCCCAAAAGGCCCCTGTTTACACATATCTGGTACAGTACGCGAGCAATTTTGGTCACGCAGGCAAAGAAACCTCCATAACTCCTTCAGGAAGGCTCCCAGAGCTCCGAAACTGCTGTTGTTGGCCTTCTGCCGCCGCGCGGAGCACACTCACGTACACACTACTGTAACTCCATGTGTGCTTGACCTTTGGTGACCTCTCTCGCCACACATGACCAACAGCCCAAAAGGCCCCTATTGACACCCTTTGGTACAGTAACAGTGCACTTTTGAATGCGTAGGCAAAGACACAGCCATCAGCTTGACATCATTAATATTGACAATTACAGCAGGGGGAACACATCCTGACAGCTTGGAGTATTACTGTCAGATACTGTTCCCCCTCTGTTCAATATGACACCACGGTCACACAACTTTCAAATTCATACTGCTGACTTGTTTGGCCATAACAGGTAAGACATGTGATATTCAGCTTGATATCATTAAAATTCACCATTACAACAGGGGGAACGCATCCTGACATCTTGGAGTACTACTGTCAGATACTGTTCCCCCTCTGATCAATATGAAATCAGACTCACACAGCTGTAAAATTCATACGACTAACTTGGTTTCCCACAACAGGTAAGTCGTGTGATTTTCAGCTTGATATCATTAAAATTGACCATTTCAGCAGGGGGAACGCATCCTGACAGCTTGGAGTGTTACTGTCAGATATTGTTCCCCCTCCGTTCAATATGAAACCAGTGTCACACAACACACATACTTTCTACTGTATCTCCATGTGTGCTTGACCTTTGGTGACCTCTCTCGCCACACATGACCAACAGCCCAAAAGGCCCCTGTTTACACATGTCTGGTACAGTACGGGAGCAATTTTGGTCACGCAGGCAAAGAAACCTCCATAACTTCTTCAGGAAGGCTCCCAGAGCTCCGAAACTGCTGTTGTTGGCCTTCTGCCGCCGCGCGGAGCACACTCACGTACACACTACTGTAACTCCATGTGTGCTTGACCTTTGGTGACCTCTCTCGCCACACATGACCAACAGCCCAAAAGGCCCCTGTTTACACCCTTTGGTACAGTAACAGCGCGCTTTTGACAGTGTAGGCAAAGAAACAGCCATCAGAAAGACATCATTAATATTGACAATTACAGCAGCGGGAACACATCCTGACAGCATGGAGTATTACTGTCAGATACTGTTCCCCCTCTGTTCAATATGACACCAGGGTCACACAACTTTCAAATTCATACTGCTGACTTGTTTGGCCATAACATTTAAATCCTGTGATTTTCAGCTTGATATCATTCAAAATTACCTTTACGGCAGGGGGAACGCATCCTGACAGCTTGGAATATTAATGTCAGATATTGTTCCCCCTCCGTTCAATATGAAACCAGGGTCACACAACTGTAAAATTCATACTGCTGACTTGTTTGACCATCAAAGCTAAGACATGTGATTTTCAGCTTGATATCATTAAAATTCACCATTACAACAGGGGGAACGCATCCTGACATCTTGGAGTACTACTGTCAGATACTGTTCCCCCTCTGATCAATATGAAATCAGACTCACACAGCTGTAAAATTCATACGACTAACTTGGTTTCCCACAACAGGTAAGTCGTGTGATTTTCAGCTTGATATCATTAAAATTGACCATTTCAGCAGGGGGAACGCATCCTGACAGCTTGGAGTGTTACTGTCAGATATTGTTCCCCCTCCGTTCAATATGAAACCAGTGTCACACAACACACATACTTTCTACTGTATCTCCATGTGTGCTTGACCTTTGGTGACCTCTCTCGCCACACATGACCAACAGCCCAAAAGGCCCCTGTTTACACATGTCTGGTACAGTACGGGAGCAATTTTGGTCACGCAGGCAAAGAAACCTCCATAACTTCTTCAGGAAGGCTCCCAGAGCTCCGAAACTGCTGTTGTTGGCCTTCTGCCGCCGCGCGGAGCACACTCACGTACACACTACTGTAACTCCATGTGTGCTTGACCTTTGGTGACCTCTCTCGCCACACATGACCAACAGCCCAAAAGGCCCCTGTTTACACCCTTTGGTACAGTAACAGCGCGCTTTTGACAGTGTAGGCAAAGAAACAGCCATCAGAAAGACATCATTAATATTGACAATTACAGCAGCGGGAACACATCCTGACAGCATGGAGTATTACTGTCAGATACTGTTCCCCCTCTGTTCAATATGACACCAGGGTCACACAACTTTCAAATTCATACTGCTGACTTGTTTGGCCATAACATTTAAATCCTGTGATTTTCAGCTTGATATCATTCAAAATTACCTTTACGGCAGGAGGAACGCATCCTGACAGCTTGGAATATTAATGTCAGATATTGTTCCCCCTCCGTTCAATATGAAACCAGGGTCACACAACTGTAAAATTCATACTGCTGACTTGTTTGACCATCAAAGCTAAGACATGTGATTTTCAGCTTGATATCATTAAAATTCACCATTACAACAGGGGGAACGCATCCTGACATCTTGGAGTACTACTGTCAGATACTGTTCCCCCTCTGATCAATATGAAATCAGACTCACACAGCTGTAAAATTCATACGACTAACTTGGTTTCCCACAACAGGTAAGTCGTGTGATTTTCAGCTTGATATCATTAAAATTGACCATTTCAGCAGGGGGAACGCATCCTGACAGCTTGGAGTATTACTGTCAGATATTGTTCCCCCTCCGTTCAATATGAAACCAGTGTCACACAACACACATACTTTCTACTGTATCTCCATGTGTGCTTGACCTTTGGTGACCTCTCTCGCCACACATGACCAACAGCCCAAAAGGCCCCTGTTTACACATATCTGGTACAGTACGCGAGCAATTTTGGTCACGCAGGCAAAGAAACCTCCATAACTCCTTCAGGAAGGCTCCCAGAGCTCCGAAACTGCTGTTGTTGGCCTTCTGCCGCCGCGCGGAGCACACTCACGTACACACTACTGTAACTCCATGTGTGCTTGACCTTTGGTGACCTCTCTCGCCACACATGACCAACAGCCCAAAAGGCCCCTGTTTACACCCTTTGGTACAGTAACAGCGCGCTTTTGACAGTGTAGGCAAAGAAACAGCCATCAGAAAGACATCATTAATATTGACAATTACAGCAGCGGGAACACATCCTGACAGCATGGAGTATTACTGTCAGATACTGTTCCCCCTCTGTTCAATATGACACCAGGGTCACACAACTTTCAAATTCATACTGCTGACTTGTTTGGCCATAACATTTAAATCCTGTGATTTTCAGCTTGATATCATTCAAAATTACCTTTACGGCAGGGGGAACGCATCCTGACAGCTTGGAATATTAATGTCAGATATTGTTCCCCCTCCGTTCAATATGAAACCAGGGTCACACAACTGTAAAATTCATACTGCTGACTTGTTTGACCATCAAAGCTAAGACATGTGATTTTCAGCTTGATATCATTAAAATTCACCATTACAACAGGGGGAACGCATCCTGACATCTTGGAGTACTACTGTCAGATACTGTTCCCCCTCTGATCAATATGAAATCAGACTCACACAGCTGTAAAATTCATACGACTAACTTGGTTTCCCACAACAGGTAAGTCGTGTGATTTTCAGCTTGATATCATTAAAATTGACCATTTCAGCAGGGGGAACGCATCCTGACAGCTTGGAGTATTACTGTCAGATATTGTTCCCCCTCCGTTCAATATGAAACCAGTGTCACACAACACACATACTTTCTACTGTATCTCCATGTGTGCTTGACCTTTGGTGACCTCTCTCGCCACACATGACCAACAGCCCAAAAGGCCCCTGTTTACACATATCTGGTACAGTACGCGAGCAATTTTGGTCACGCAGGCAAAGAAACCTCCATAACTCCTTCAGGAAGGCTCCCAGAGCTCCGAAACTGCTGTTGTTGGCCTTCTGCCGCCGCGCGGAGCACACTCACGTACACACTACTGTAACTCCATGTGTGCTTGACCTTTGGTGACCTCTCTCGCCACACATGACCAACAGCCCAAAAGGCCCCTATTGACACCCTTTGGTACAGTAACAGCGCACTTTTGAATGCGTAGGCAAAGACACAGCCATCAGCTTGACATCATTAATATTGACAATTACAGCAGGGGGAACACATCCTGACAGCTTGGAGTATTACTGTCAGATACTGTTCCCCCTCTGTTCAATATGACACCAGGGTCACACAACTTTCAAATTCATACTGCTGACTTGTTTGGCCATAACATTTAAATCCTGTGATTTTCAGCTTGATATCATTCAAAATTACCTTTACGGCAGGGGGAACGCATCCTGACAGCTTGGAATATTAATGTCAGATATTGTTCCCCCTCCGTTCAATATGAAACCAGGGTCACACAACTGTAAAATTCATACTGCTGACTTGTTTGACCATCAAAGCTAAGACATGTGATTTTCAGCTTGATATCATTAAAATTCACCATTACAACAGGGGGAACGCATCCTGACATCTTGGAGTACTACTGTCAGATACTGTTCCCCCTCTGATCAATATGAAATCAGACTCACACAGCTGTAAAATTCATACGACTAACTTGGTTTCCCACAACAGGTAAGTCGTGTGATTTTCAGCTTGATATCATTAAAATTGACCATTTCAGCAGGGGGAACGCATCCTGACAGCTTGGAGTATTACTGTCAGATATTGTTCCCCCTCCGTTCAATATGAAACCAGTGTCACACAACACACATACTTTCTACTGTATCTCCATGTGTGCTTGACCTTTGGTGACCTCTCTCGCCACACATGACCAACAGCCCAAAAGGCCCCTGTTTACACATATCTGGTACAGTACGCGAGCAATTTTGGTCACGCAGGCAAAGAAACCTCCATAACTCCTTCAGGAAGGCTCCCAGAGCTCCGAAACTGCTGTTGTTGGCCTTCTGCCGCCGCGCGGAGCACACTCACGTACACACTACTGTAACTCCATGTGTGCTTGACCTTTGGTGACCTCTCTCGCCACACATGACCAACAGCCCAAAAGGCCCCTATTGACACCCTTTGGTACAGTAACAGTGCACTTTTGAATGCGTAGGCAAAGACACAGCCATCAGCTTGACATCATTAATATTGACAATTACAGCAGGGGGAACACATCCTGACAGCTTGGAATATTACTGTCAGATACTGTTCCCCCTCCGTTCAATATGACACCAGGGTCACACAACTTTCAAATTCATACTGCTGACTTGTTTGGCCATAACATTTAAATCCTGTGATTTTCAGCTTGATATCATTCAAAATTACCTTTACGGCAGGGGGAACGCATCCTGACAGCTTGGAATATTAATGTCAGATATTGTTCCCCCTCCGTTCAATATGAAACCAGGGTCACACAACTGTAAAATTCATACTGCTGACTTGTTTGACCATCAAAGCTAAGACATGTGATTTTCAGCTTGATATCATTAAAATTCACCATTACAACAGGGGGAACGCATCCTGACATCTTGGAGTACTACTGTCAGATACTGTTCCCCCTCTGATCAATATGAAATCAGACTCACACAGCTGTAAAATTCATACGACTAACTTGGTTTCCCACAACAGGTAAGTCGTGTGATTTTCAGCTTGATATCATTAAAATTGACCATTTCAGCAGGGGGAACGCATCCTGACAGCTTGGAGTATTACTGTCAGATATTGTTCCCCCTCCGTTCAATATGAAACCAGTGTCACACAACACACATACTTTCTACTGTATCTCCATGTGTGCTTGACCTTTGGTGACCTCTCTCGCCACACATGACCAACAGCCCAAAAGGCCCCTGTTTACACATATCTGGTACAGTACGCGAGCAATTTTGGTCACGCAGGCAAAGAAACCTCCATAACTCCTTCAGGAAGGCTCCCAGAGCTCCGAAACTGCTGTTGTTGGCCTTCTGCCGCCGCGCGGAGCACACTCACGTACACACTACTGTAACTCCATGTGTGCTTGACCTTTGGTGACCTCTCTCGCCACACATGACCAACAGCCCAAAAGGCCCCTATTGACACCCTTTGGTACAGTAACAGCGCACTTTTGAATGCGTAGGCAAAGACACAGCCATCAGCTTGACATCATTAATATTGACAATTACAGCAGGGGGAACACATCCTGACAGATTGGAGTATTACTGTCAGATACTGTTCCCCCTCTGTTCAATATGACACCAGGGTCACACAACTTTCAAATTCATACTGCTGACTTGTTTGGCCATAACATTTAAATCCTGTGATTTTCAGCTTGATATCATTCAAAATTACCTTTACGGCAGGAGGAACGCATCCTGACAGCTTGGAATATTAATGTCAGATATTGTTCCCCCTCCGTTCAATATGAAACCAGGGTCACACAACTGTAAAATTCATACTGCTGACTTGTTTGACCATCAAAGCTAAGACATGTGATTTTCAGCTTGATATCATTAAAATTCACCATTACAACAGGGGGAACGCATCCTGACATCTTGGAGTACTACTGTCAGATACTGTTCCCCCTCTGATCAATATGAAATCAGACTCACACAGCTGTAAAATTCATACGACTAACTTGGTTTCCCACAACAGGTAAGTCGTGTGATTTTCAGCTTGATATCATTAAAATTGACCATTTCAGCAGGGGGAACGCATCCTGACAGCTTGGAGTATTACTGTCAGATATTGTTCCCCCTCCGTTCAATATGAAACCAGTGTCACACAACACACATACTTTCTACTGTATCTCCATGTGTGCTTGACCTTTGGTGACCTCTCTCGCCACACATGACCAACAGCCCAAAAGGCCCCTGTTTACACATATCTGGTACAGTACGCGAGCAATTTTGGTCACGCAGGCAAAGAAACCTCCATAACTCCTTCAGGAAGGCTCCCAGAGCTCCGAAACTGCTGTTGTTGGCCTTCTGCCGCCGCGCGGAGCACACTCACGTACACACTACTGTAACTCCATGTGTGCTTGACCTTTGGTGACCTCTCTCGCCACACATGACCAACAGCCCAAAAGGCCCCTAGTTGACACCCTTTGGTACAGTAACAGCTGCGCTTTTGACAGTGTAGGCAAAGACACAGCCATCAGAATGACATCATTAATATTGACAATTACAGCAGCGGGAACACATCCTGACAGCATGGAGTATTACTGTCAGATACTGTTCCCCCTCTGTTCAATATGACACCAGGGTCACACAACTTTCAAATTCATACTGCTGACTTGTTTGGCCATAACATTTAAATCCTGTGATTTTCAGCTTGATATCATTCAAAATTACCTTTACGGCAGGAGGAACGCATCCTGACAGCTTGGAATATTAATGTCAGATATTGTTCCCCCTCCGTTCAATATGAAACCAGGGTCACACAACTGTAAAATTCATACTGCTGACTTGTTTGACCATCAAAGCTAAGACATGTGATTTTCAGCTTGATATCATTAAAATTCACCATTACAACAGGGGGAACGCATCCTGACATCTTGGAGTACTACTGTCAGATACTGTTCCCCCTCTGATCAATATGAAATCAGACTCACACAGCTGTAAAATTCATACGACTAACTTGGTTTCCCACAACAGGTAAGTCGTGTGATTTTCAGCTTGATATCATTAAAATTGACCATTTCAGCAGGGGGAACGCATCCTGACAGCTTGGAGTGTTACTGTCAGATATTGTTCCCCCTCCGTTCAATATGAAACCAGTGTCACACAACACACATACTTTCTACTGTATCTCCATGTGTGCTTGACCTTTGGTGACCTCTCTCGCCACACATGACCAACAGCCCAAAAGGCCCCTGTTTACACATATCTGGTACAGTACGCGAGCAATTTTGGTCACGCAGGCAAAGAAACCTCCATAACTCCTTCAGGAAGGCTCCCAGAGCTCCGAAACTGCTGTTGTTGGCCTTCTGCCGCCGCGCGGAGCACACTCACGTACACACTACTGTAACTCCATGTGTGCTTGACCTTTGGTGACCTCTCTCGCCACACATGACCAACAGCCCAAAAGGCCCCTATTGACACCCTTTGGTACAGTAACAGTGCACTTTTGAATGCGTAGGCAAAGACACAGCCATCAGCTTGACATCATTAATATTGACAATTACAGCAGGGGGAACACATCCTGACAGCTTGGAGTATTACTGTCAGATACTGTTCCCCCTCTGTTCAATATGACACCAGGGTCACACAACTTTCAAATTCATACTGCTGACTTGTTTGGCCATAACAGGTAAGACATGTGATATTCAGCTTGATATCATTAAAATTCACCATTACAACAGGGGGAACGCATCCTGACATCTTGGAGTACTACTGTCAGATACTGTTCCCCCTCTGATCAATATGAAATCAGACTCACACAGCTGTAAAATTCATACGACTAACTTGGTTTCCCACAACAGGTAAGTCGTGTGATTTTCAGCTTGATATCATTAAAATTGACCATTTCAGCAGGGGGAACGCATCCTGACAGCTTGGAGTGTTACTGTCAGATATTGTTCCCCCTCCGTTCAATATGAAATCAGGGTCACACAACACACATACTTTCTACTGTATCTCCATGTGTGCTTGACCTTTGGTGACCTCTCTCGCCACACATGACCAACAGCCCAAAAGGCCCCTGTTTACACATGTCTGGTACAGTACGGGAGCAATTTTGGTCACGCAGGCAAAGAAACCTCCATAACTTCCTTCAGGAAGGCTCCCAGAGCTCCGAAACTGCTGTTGTTGGCCTTCTGCCGCCGCGCGGAGCACACTCACGTACACACTACTGTAACTCCATGTGTGCTTGACCTTTGGTGACCTCTCTCGCCACACATGACCAACAGCCCAAAAGGCCCCTATTGACACCCTTTGGTACAGTAACAGGTGCACTTTTGAATGCGTAGGCAAAGACACAGCCATCAGCTTGACATCATTAATATTGACAATTACAGCAGGGGGAACACATCCTGACAGCTTGGAGTATTACTGTCAGATACTGTTCCCCCTCTGTTCAATATGACACCAGGGTCACACAACTTTCAAATTCATACTGCTGACTTGTTTGGCCATAACATTTAAATCCTGTGATTTTCAGCTTGATATCATTCAAAATTACCTTTACGGCAGGGGGAACGCATCCTGACAGCTTGGAATATTAATGTCAGATATTGTTCCCCCTCCGTTCAATATGAAACCAGGGTCACACAACTGTAAAATTCATACTGCTGACTTGTTTGACCATCAAAGCTAAGACATGTGATTTTCAGCTTGATATCATTAAAATTCACCATTACAACAGGGGGAACGCATCCTGACATCTTGGAGTACTACTGTCAGATACTGTTCCCCCTCTGATCAATATGAAATCAGACTCACACAGCTGTAAAATTCATACGACTAACTTGGTTTCCCACAACAGGTAAGTCGTGTGATTTTCAGCTTGATATCATTAAAATTGACCATTTCAGCAGGGGGAACGCATCCTGACAGCTTGGAGTATTACTGTCAGATATTGTTCCCCCTCCGTTCAATATGAAACCAGTGTCACACAACACACATACTTTCTACTGTATCTCCATGTGTGCTTGACCTTTGGTGACCTCTCTCGCCACACATGACCAACAGCCCAAAAGGCCCCTGTTTACACATGTCTGGTACAGTACGGGAGCAATTTTGGTCACGCAGGCAAAGAAACCTCCATAACTTCTTCAGGAAGGCTCCCAGAGCTCCGAAACTGCTGTTGTTGGCCTTCTGCCGCCGCGCGGAGCACACTCACGTACACACTACTGTAACTCCATGTGTGCTTGACCTTTGGTGACCTCTCTCGCCACACATGACCAACAGCCCAAAAGGCCCCTGTTTACACCCTTTGGTACAGTAACAGCGCGCTTTTGACAGTGTAGGCAAAGAAACAGCCATCAGAAAGACATCATTAATATTGACAATTACAGCAGGGGGAACACATCCTGACAGCATGGAGTATTACTGTCAGATACTGTTCCCCCTCTGTTCAATATGACACCAGGGTCACACAACTTTCAAATTCATACTGCTGACTTGTTTGGCCATAACATTTAAATCCTGTGATTTTCAGCTTGATATCATTCAAAATTACCTTTACGGCAGGGGGAACGCATCCTGACAGCTTGGAATATTAATGTCAGATATTGTTCCCCCTCCGTTCAATATGAAACCAGGGTCACACAACTGTAAAATTCATACTGCTGACTTGTTTGACCATCAAAGCTAAGACATGTGATTTTCAGCTTGATATCATTAAAATTCACCATTACAACAGGGGGAACGCATCCTGACATCTTGGAGTACTACTGTCAGATACTGTTCCCCCTCTGATCAATATGAAATCAGACTCACACAGCTGTAAAATTCATACGACTAACTTGGTTTCCCACAACAGGTAAGTCGTGTGATTTTCAGCTTGATATCATTAAAATTGACCATTTCAGCAGGGGGAACGCATCCTGACAGCTTGGAGTATTACTGTCAGATATTGTTCCCCCTCCGTTCAATATGACACCAGTGTGTGTCCATGTGTGCTTGACCTTTGGTGACCTCTCTCGCCACACATGACCAACAGCCCAAAAGGCCCCTATTGACACCCTTTGGTACAGTAACAGTGCACTTTTGAATGCGTAGGCAAAGACACAGCCATCAGCTTGACATCATTAATATTGACAATTACAGCAGGGGGAACACATCCTGACAGCTTGGAGTATTACTGTCAGATACTGTTCCCCCTCCGTTCAATATGAAACCAGTGCCACACAACACGCATACTTTCTACTGTATGTACATGTGTGCTTGACCTTTGGTGACCTCTCTCGCCACACATGACCAACAGCCCAAAAGGCCCCTGTTTACACATATCTGGTACAGTACGGGAGCAATTTTGGTCACGCAGGCAAAGAAACCTTCATAACTCCTTCAGGATGGCTCCCAGAGCTCCGAAACTGCTGTTTTTGGACATCTCTCGCGGCGCCGAGCCCACACATGTACTTTCTACTGAAACATCATGTGTGATCAACCTGCAGTGAGCACTTTCCCCACATGTGACCAACAGCCCAAAAGGCCCCTTATTACAGCATTTGGTAATGGAACAGAGCCATTTTGTGAGCGCATGGAGTTATTATAATTATTGTTATTATTATTGTCATTGTTATTGTTGTTATTATTGTTATTGTTATTGTTATTGTTGTTATTATTGTTATTGTTATTGTTGTTATTATTGTTATTGTTGTAATTATTGTTATTGTTATTATTATTAATATTGTTGTTATTTATTATTATTATTATTATTATTATTGTTGTTGTTGTTTTTGTTATTATTATTGTTTTTGTTTTTGTTGTCATCATCATCAGTAATAATGATGATAATATCATTACTGGTATAACTGCTGTTTTCGGCCATCTCTTGCCGCGCGGAGCCCACCAATGTACTTTATACTGTAACATCATGTGTGATCAACCTGCAGTGAGCACGTTCCACACACGTGACCAACAGCCCAAAAGGCCCCTTATTACACCATTTGGGACAGTAACAGAGCCATTTTGTGAGCGCAGGGAAAGAAACAGCCATAACTCCTTAAGGAAAGCTCCCAGGGCTCCAAAACTACTGTTTTTGGACATCTCTCGCCGCGCGGAGCACACACATGTACATTCTACTGTAACATCATGTGTGATCAACCTGCAGTGAGCACGTTCCACACACGTGACCAACAGCCCAAAAGGCCCCTTATTACACCATTTGGGACAGTAACAGAGCCATTATGTGAGCGCATGAAATTATTATTGTTATTGTTATTGTTATTGTTATTGTTATTATTGTTACTTTTATTGTTATTATTGTTATTGTTATTGTTATTGTTATTGTTATTGTTATTATTGTTACTTTTATTGTTATTATTGTTATTGTTATTGTTATTGTTATTGTTATTGTTATTGTTATTGTTATTGTTGTTGTTATTGTTATTGTTATTGTTGTTATTGTTATTATTGTTATTGTTATTGTTATTGTTATTCTTGTTGTTATTGTTATTGTTATTGTTATTGTTATTGTTATTATTATTGTTGTCATCATCATCAGTAATAATGATAATAATATTATTACTGTTATAACTGCTGTTTTTGGCCTTCTCTAGCTGCGCGGAGCACACACATGTACGTTCTACTGTAACATCATGTGTGATCAACCTGCAGTGAGCACGTTCTCCACACGTGACCAACAGCCCAAAAGGCCCCTTATTACACATTCAATACAGTAACAGAGCCATTTTGTGAGCGCAGGGAAAGAAACAGCCATAACTCCTTAAGGAAAGCTCCCAGGAGCTCCAAAACTACTGTTTTTGGACTTCTCTCGCCGCGCAGAGCACACACATGTACATTCTACTGTAACATCATGTGTGATCAACCTGCAGTGAGCACGTTCTCCACACGTGACCAACAGCCCAAAAGGCCCCTTATTACACCATTTAGGACAGTAACAGAGCCATTTTGTGAGCGCAGGGAAAGAAACAGCCATAACTCCTTAAGGAAAGCTCCCAGAGCTCC
>NW_021941774.1:0-10000 GCF_902150065.1 Myripristis murdjan | reverse complement strand
CACACGTGACCAACAGCCCAAAAGGCCCCTTATTACACCATTTGGGACAGTAACAGAGCCATTTTGTGAGCGCATGAAATTATTATTGTTATTGTTATTGTTATTGTTATTGTTATTGTTATTGTTATTATTATTGTTATTGTTATTGTTATTATTGTTATTGTTATTGTTATTTTTTTACTGTTATTGTTATTATTGTTATTGTTATTGTTATTGTTGTTATTGTTATTGTTGTTGTTATTGTTATTGTTATTGTTAATGTTAATGTTAATGTTATTGTTATTGTTATTGTTATTGTTATTGTTGTTGTTATTGTTATTATTATTATTATTGTTGTCATCATCATCAGTAATAATGATAATAATATTATTAATGTTATAACTGCTGTTTTTGGCCTTCTCTAGCCGCGCGGAGCACACACATGTAAATTCTACTGTAACATCATGTGTGATCAACCTGCAGTGAGCACGTTCCACACACGTGACCAACAACCAAAAAGGCCCCTTATTACACCATTTGGGACAGTAACAGAGCCATTTTGTGAGCGCAGGGAAAGAAACAGCCATAACTCCTTAAGGAAAGCTCCCAGAGCTCCAAAACTACTGTTTTTGGACTTCTCTCGCCGCGCGGAGCACACACATGTAAGTTCTACTGTAACATCATGTGTGATCAACGTGCAGTGAGCACGTTCCACACACGTTACCAACAGCCCAAAAGGCCCCTTATTACACCATTTGGGACAGTAACAGAGCCATTTTGTGAGCGCATGAAATTATTATTGTTATTGTTATTGTTATTGTTATTATTGTTATTGTTATTGTTATTGTTATTGTTATTATTGTTACTGTTATTGTTATTATTGTTATTGTTGTTGTTATTGTTGTTGTTATTGTTATTGTTATTGTTATTGTTATTGTTATTGTTATTGTTGTTGTTATTGTTATTATTATTATTATTGTTGTCATCATCATCAGTAATAATGATAATAATATTATTACTGTTATAACTGCTGTTTTTGGCCTTCTCTAGCCGCGCGGAGCACACACATGTAAATTCTACTGTAACATCATGTGTGATCAACCTGCAGTGAGCACGTTCCACACACGTGAGCAACAGCCCAAAAGGCCCCTTATTACACCATTTGGGACAGTAACAGAGCCATTTTGTGAGCGCAGGGAAAGAAACAGCCATAACTCCTTAAGGAAAGCTCCCAGAGCTCCAAAACTACTGTTTTTGGACTTCTCTCGCCGCGCGGAGCACAAACATGTAAATTCTACTGTAACATCATGTGTGATCAACCTGCAGTGAGCACGTTCCACACACGTGACCAACAGCCCAAAAAGCCCCTTATTACACCATTTGGGACAGTAACAGAGCCATTTTGTGAGCGCAGGGAAAGAAACAGCCATAACTCCTTAAGGAAAGCTCCCAGAGCTCCAAAACTACTGTTTTTGGACTTCTCTCGCCGCGCGGAGCACACACATGTAAATTCTACTGTAACATCATGTGTGATCAACCTGCAGTGAGCACGTTCCACACACGTGAGCAACAGCCCAAAAGGCCCCTTATTACACCATTTGGGACAGTAACAGAGCCATTTTGTGAGCGCAGGGAAAGAAACAGCCATAACTCCTTAAGGAAAGCTCCCAGAGCTCCAAAACTACTGTTTTTGGACTTCTCTCGCCGCGCGGAGCACACACATGTAAATTCTACTGTAACATCATGTGTGATCAACCTGCAGTGAGCACGTTCCACACACGTGAGCAACAGCCCAAAAGGCCCCTTATTACACCATTTGGGACAGTAACAGAGCCATTTTGTGAGCGCATGAAATTATTATTGTTATTGTTATTGTTATTGTTATTGTTATTGTTATTGTTATTATTATTGTTATTGTTATTGTTATTGTTATTGTTATTGTTTTACTGTTATTGTTATTATTGTTATTGTTATTGTTATTGTTATTGTTATTGTTGTTGTTATTGTTATTGTTATTGTTATTGTTATTGTTATTGTTATTGTTATTGTTATTGTTGTTGTTATTGTTATTATTATTATTATTGTTGTCATCATCATCAGTAATAATGATAATAATATTATTAATGTTATAACTGCTGTTTTTGGCCTTCTCTAGCCGCGCGGAGCACACACATGTAAATTCTACTGTAACATCATGTGTGATCAACCTGCAGTGAGCACGTTCCACACACGTGACCAACAACCAAAAGGCCCCTTATTACACCATTTGGGACAGTAACAGAGCCATTTTGTGAGCGCAGGGAAAGAAACAGCCATAACTCCTTAAGGAAAGCTCCCAGAGCTCCAAAACTACTGTTTTTGGACTTCTCTCGCCGCGCGGAGCACACACATGTAAGTTCTACTGTAACATCATGTGTGATCAACCTGCAGTGAGCACGTTCCACACACGTTACCAACAGCCCAAAAGGCCCCTTATTACACCATTTGGGACAGTAACAGAGCCATTTTGTGAGCGCATGAAATTATTATTGTTATTGTTATTGTTATTGTTATTGTTATTATTGTTATTGTTATTGTTATTGTTATTGTTATTATTGTTACTGTTATTGTTATTATTGTTATTGTTGTTGTTATTGTTGTTGTTATTGTTATTGTTATTGTTATTGTTATTGTTATTGTTATTGTTGTTGTTATTGTTATTATTATTATTATTGTTGTCATCATCATCAGTAATAATGATAATAATATTATTACTGTTATAACTGCTGTTTTTGGCCTTCTCTAGCCGCGCGGAAAACACACATGTAAATTCTACTATAACATCATGTGTGATCAACCTGCAGTGAGCACGTTCCACACACGTGAGCAACAGCCCAAAAGGCCCCTTATTACACCATTTGGGACAGTAACAGAGCCATTTTGTGAGCGCAGGGAAAGAAACAGCCATAACTCTTTAAGGAAAGCTCCCAGAGCTCCAAAACTACTGTTTTTGGACTTCTCTCGCCGCGCGGAGCACAAACATGTAAATTCTACTGTAACATCATGTGTGATCAACCTGCAGTGAGCACGTTCCACACACGTGACCAACAGCCCAAAAAGCCCCTTATTACACCATTTGGGACAGTAACAGAGCCATTTTGTGAGCGCAGGGAAAGAAACAGCCATAACTCCTTAAGGAAAGCTCCCAGAGCTCCAAAACTACTGTTTTTGGACTTCTCTCGCCGCGCGGAGCACACACATGTAAATTCTACTGTAACATCATGTGTGATCAACCTGCAGTGAGCACGTTCCACACACGTGAGCAACAGCCCAAAAGGCCCCTTATTACACCATTTGGGACAGTAACAGAGCCATTTTGTGAGCGCAGGGAAAGAAACAGCCATAACTCCTTAAGGAAAGCTCCCAGAGCTCCAAAACTACTGTTTTTGGACTTCTCTCGCCGCGCGGAGCACACACATGTAAATTCTACTGTAACATCATGTGTGATCAACCTGCAGTGAGCACGTTCCACACACGTGACCAACAGCCCAAAAGGCCCCTTATTACACCATTTGGGACAGTAACAGAGCCATTTTGTGAGCGCAGGGAAAGAAACAGCCATAACTCCTTAAGGAAAGCTCCCAGAGCTCCAAAACTACTGTTTTTGGACTTCTCTCGCCGCGCGGAGCACACACATGTAATTCTACTGTAACATCATGTGTGATCAACCTGCAGTGAGCACGTTCCACACACGTGACCAACAGCCCAAAAGGCCCCTTATTACACCATTTGGGACAGTAACAGAGCCATTTTGTGAGCGCAGGGAAAGAAACAGCCATAACTCCTTAAGGAAAGCTCCCAGAGCTCCAAAACTACTGTTTTTGGACTTCTCTCGCCGCGCGGAGCACACACATGTAAATTCTACTGTAACATCATGTGTGATCAACCTGCAGTGAGCACGTTCCACACACGTGAGAAACAGCCCAAAAGGCCCCTTATTACACCATTTGGGACAGTAACAGAGCCATTTTGTGAGCGCAGGGAAAGAAACAGCCATAACTCCTTAAGGAAAGCTCCCAGAGCTCCAAAACTACTGTTTTTGGACTTCTCTCGCCGCGCGGAGCACACACATGTAAATTCTACTGTAACATCATGTGTGATCAACCTGCAGTGAGCACGTTCCACACACGTGACCAACAGCCCAAAAAGCCCCTTATTACACCATTTGGGACAGTAACAGAGCCATTTTGTGAGCGCAGGGAAAGAAACAGCCATAACTCCTTAAGGAAAGCTCCCAGAGCTCCAAAACTACTGTTTTTGGACTTCTCTCGCCGCGCGGAGCACACACATGTAAGTTCTACTGTAACATCATGTGTGATCAACCTGCAGTGAGCACGTTCCACACACGTGACCAACAGCCCAAAAAGCCCCTTATTACACCATTTGGGACAGTAACAGAGCCATTTTGTGAGCGCAGGGAAAGAAACAGCCATAACTCCTTAAGGAAAGCTCCCAGAGCTCCAAAACTACTGTTTTTGGACTTCTCTCGCCGCGCGGAGCACACACATGTAAATTCTACTGTAACATCATGTGTGATCAACCTGCAGTGAGCACGTTCCACACACGTGACCAACAGCCCAAAAAGCCCCTTATTACACCATTTGGGACAGTAACAGAGCCATTTTGTGAGCGCAGGGAAAGAAACAGCCATAACTCCTTAAGGAAAGCTCCCAGAGCTCCAAAACTACTGTTTTTGGACTTCTCTCGCCGCGCGGAGCACACACATGTAAGTTCTACTGTAACATCATGTGTGATCAACCTGCAGTGAGCACGTTCCACACACGTGACCAACAGCCCAAAAAGCCCCTTATTACACCATTTGGGACAGTAACAGAGCCATTTTGTGAGCGCAGGGAAAGAAACAGCCATAACTCCTTAAGGAAAGCTCCCAGAGCTCCAAAACTACTGTTTTTGGACTTCTCTCGCCGCGCGGAGCACACACATGTAAATTCTACTGTAACATCATGTGTGATCAACCTGCAGTGAGCACGTTCCACACACGTGACCAACAGCCCAAAAAGCCCCTTATTACACCATTTGGGACAGTAACAGAGCCATTTTGTGAGCGCAGGGAAAGAAACAGCCATAACTCCTTAAGGAAAGCTCCCAGAGCTCCAAAACTACTGTTTTTGGACTTCTCTCGCCGCGCGGAGCACAAACATGTAAATTCTACTGTAACATCATGTGTGATCAACCTGCAGTGAGCACGTTCCACACACGTGACCAACAGCCCAAAAGGCCCCTTATTACACCATTTGGGACAGTAACAGAGCCATTTTGTGAGCGCAGGGAAAGAAACAGCCATAACTCCTTAAGGAAAGCTCCCAGAGCTCCAAAACTACTGTTTTTGGACTTCTCTCGCCGCGCGGAGCACACACATGTAAATTCTACTGTAACATCATGTGTGATCAACCTGCAGTGAGCACGTTCCACACACGTGAGCAACAGCCCAAAAGGCCCCTTATTACACCATTTGGGACAGTAACAGAGCCATTTTGTGAGCGCAGGGAAAGAAACAGCCATAACTCCTTAAGGAAAGCTCCCAGAGCTCCAAAACTACTGTTTTTGGACTTCTCTCGCCGCGCGGAGCACAAACATGTAAATTCTACTGTAACATCATGTGTGATCAACCTGCAGTGAGCACGTTCCACACACGTGACCAACAGCCCAAAAAGCCCCTTATTACACCATTTGGGACAGTAACAGAGCCATTTTGTGAGCGCATGAAATTATTATTTTATTGTTATTGTTATTGTTATTGTTATTGTTATTGTTATTGTTGTTACTGTTATTGTTATTATTGTTATTGTTATTGTTATTGTTATTGTTATTGTTATTGTTATTGTTATTGTTATTGTTGTTACTGTTATTGTTATTATTGTTATTGTTAATGTTATTGTTATTGTAATTGTTATTGTTATTGTTGTTATTGTTGTTATTGTTATTATTGTTATTGTTATTGTTATTGTTATTGATATTGTTATTGTTGTTGTTATTGTTATTACTATTATTATTGTTGTCATCGTCATCAGTAATAATGATAATAATATTATTACTGTTATAACTGCTGTTTTTGGCCTTCTCTCGCCGCGCGGAGCACACACATGTAAATTCTACTGTAACATCATGTGTGATCAACCTGCAGTGAGCACGTTCCACACACGTGACCAACAGCCCAAAAAACCCCTTATTACACCATTTGGGACAGTAACAGAGCCATTTTGTGAGCGCAGGGAAAGAAACAGCCATAACTCCTTAAGGAAAGCTCCCAGAGCTCCAAAAGTACTGTTTTTGGACTTCTCTCGCCACGCGGAGCACACACATGTAAGTTCTACTGTAACATCATGTGTGATCAACCTGCAGTGAGCACGTTCCACACACGTGACCAGCAGCCCAAAAAACCCCTTATTACACCATTTGGGACAGTAACAGAGCCATTTTGTGAGCGCAGGGAAAGAAACAGCCATAACTCCTTACGGAAAGCTCCCAGAGCTCCAAAACTACTGTTTTTGGACTTCTCTCGCCGCGCGGAGCACACACATGTAAATTCTACTGTAACATCATGTGTGATCAACCTGCAGTGAGCACGTTCCACACACGTGACCAACAGCCCAAAAAGCCCCTTATTACACCATTTGGGACAGTAACAGAGCCATTTTGTGAGCGCAGGGAAAGAAACAGCCATAACTCCTTAAGGAAAGCTCCCAGAGCTCCAAAACTACTGTTTTTGGACTTCTCTCGCCGCGCGGAGCACAAACATGTAAATTCTACTGTAACATCATGTGTGATCAACCTGCAGTGAGCACGTTCCACACACGTGAGCAACAGCCCAAAAGGCCCCTTATTACACCATTTGGGACAGTAACAGAGCCATTTTGTGAGCGCAGGGAAAGAAACAGCCATAACTCCTTAAGGAAAGCTCCCAGAGCTCCAAAACTACTGTTTTTGGACTTCTCTCGCCGCGCGGAGCACAAACATGTAAATTCTACTGTAACATCATGTGTGATCAACCTGCAGTGAGCACGTTCCACACACGTGACCAACAGCCCAAAAGGCCCCTTATTACACCATTTGGGACAGTAACAGAGCCATTTTGTGAGCGCAGGGAAAGAAACAGCCATAACTCCTTAAGGAAAGCTCCCAGAGCTCCAAAACTACTGTTTTTGGACTTCTCTCGCCGCGCGGAGCACACACATGTAAGTTCTACTGTAACATCATGTGTGATCAACCTGCAGTGAGCACGTTCCACACACGTGAGCAACAGCCCAAAAGGCCCCTTATTACACCATTTGGGACAGTAACAGAGCCATTTTGTGAGCGCAGGGAAAGAAACAGCCATAACTCCTTAAGGAAAGCTCCCAGAGCTCCAAAACTACTGTTTTTGGACTTCTCTCGCCGCGCGGAGCACAAACATGTAAATTCTACTGTAACATCATGTGTGATCAACCTGCAGTGAGCACGTTCCACACACGTGACCAACAGCCCAAAAGGCCCCTTATTACACCATTTGGGACAGTAACAGAGCCATTTTGTGAGCGCATGAAATTATTATTTTTATTGTTATTGTTATTGTTATTGTTATTGTTATTGTTGTTACTGTTATTGTTATATTGTTATTGTTATTATTGTTATTGTTATTATTGTTATTGTTATTGTTATTGTTATTGTTATTGTTGTTACTGTTATTGTTATTATTGTTATTGTTAATGTTATTGTTATTGTAATTGTTATTGTTATTGTTGTTATTGTTGTTATTGTTATTATTGTTATTGTTATTGTTATTGTTATTGTTATTGTTATTGTTATTGTTATTGTTGTTGTTATTGTTATTACTATTATTATTGTTGTCATCGTCATCAGTAATAATGATAATAATATTATTACTGTTATAACTGCTGTTTTTGGCCTTCTCTCGCCGCGCGGAGCACACACATGTAAATTCTACTGTAACATCATGTGTGATCAACCTGCAGTGAGCACGTTCCACACACGTGACCAACAGCCCAAAAAGCCCCTTATTACACCATTTGGGACAGTAACAGAGCCATTTTGTGAGCGCAGGGAAAGAAACAGCCATAACTCCTTAAGGAAAGCTCCCAGAGCTCCAAAACTACTGTTTTTGGACTTCTCTCGCCACGCGGAGCACACACATGTAAGTTCTACTGTAACATCATGTGTGATCAACCTGCAGTGAGCACGTTCCACACACGTGACCAGCAGCCCAAAAAGCCCCTTATTACACCATTTGGGACAGTAACAGAGCCATTTTGTGAGCGCAGGGAAAGAAACAGCCATAACTCCTTAAGGAAAGCTCCCAGAGCTCCAAAACTACTGTTTTTGGACTTCTCTCGCCGCGCGGAGCACACACATGTAAATTCTACTGTAACATCATGTGTGATCAACCTGCAGTGAGCACGTTCCACACACGTGACCAACAGCCCAAAAGCCCCTTATTACACCATTTGGGACAGTAACAGAGCCATTTTGTGAGCGCAGGGAAAGAAACAGCCATAACTCCTTAAGGAAAGCTCCCAGAGCTCCAAAACTACTGTTTTTGGACTTCTCTCGCCGCGCGGAGCACAAACATGTAAATTCTACTGTAACATCATGTGTGATCAACCTGCAGTGAGCACGTTCCACACACGTGACCAACAGCCCAAAAAGCCCCTTATTACACCATTTGGGACAGTAACAGAGCCATTTTGTGAGCGCAGGGAAAGAAACAGCCATAACTCCTTAAGGAAAGCTCCCAGAGCTCCAAAACTACTGTTTTTTGGACTTCTCTCGCCGCGCGGAGCACAAACATGTAAATTCTACTGTAACATCATGTGTGATCAACCTGCAGTGAGCACGTTCCAAACACGTGACCAACAGCCCAAAAAGCCCCTTATTACACCATTTGGGACAGTAACAGAGCCATTTTGTGAGCGCAGGGAAAGAAACAGCCATAACTCCTTAAGGAAAGCTCCCAGAGCTCCAAAACTACTGTTTTTGGACTTCTCTCGCCGCGCGGAGCACACACATGTAAGTTCTACTGTAACATCATGTGTGATCAACCTGCAGTGAGCACGTTCCACACACGTGACCAACAGCCCAAAAAGCCCCTTATTACACCATTTGGGACAGTAACAGAGCCATTTTGTGAGCGCATGAAATTATTATTTTTATTGTTATTGTTATTGTTATTGTTATTGTTATTGTTATTGTTGTTACTGTTATTGTTATTATTGTTATTGTTATTGTTATTGTTATTGTTGTTACTGTTATTGTTATTATTGTTATTGTTAATGTTATTGTTATTGTAATTGTTATTGTTATTGTTGTTATTGTTGTTATTGTTATTATTGTTATTGTTATTGTTATTGTTATTGTTATTGTTATTGTTATTGTTATTGTTATTGATATTGTTATTGTTGTTGTTATTGTTATTACTATTATTATTGTTGTCATCGTCATCAGTAATAATGATAATAATATTATTACTGTTATAACTGCTGTTTTTGGCCTTCTCTAGCTGCGCGGAGCACACACATGTACGTTCTACTGTAACATCATGTGTGATCAACCTGCAGTGAGCACGTTCCACACACGTGACCAACAGCCCAAAAGGCCCCTTATTACACCATTTGGGACAGTAACAGAGCCATTTTGTGAGCGCAGGGAAAGAAACAGCCATAACTCCTTAAGGAAAGCTCCCAGAGCTCCAAAACTACTGTTTTTGGACTTCTCTCGCCGCGCGGAGCACACACATGTAAGTTCTACTGTAACATCATGTGTGATCAACCTGCAGTGAGCACGTTCCACACACGTGACCAACAGCCCAAAAGGCCCCTTATTACACCATTTGGGACAGTAACAGAGCCATTTTGTGAGCGCATGAAATTATTATTGTTATTGTTATTGTTATTGTTATTGTCATTGTTATTATTGTTACTGTTATTGTTATTGTTATTGTTATTGTTATTGTTGTTGTTATTGTTAT